>NC_047124.1:38368063-38421378 GCF_902500255.1 Thalassophryne amazonica | reverse complement strand
AACACCCCCGAGTCACACTAACTCAGAATGCTCGTAGCACGGGCCGGGGCGGAGGATTAGCAGCAATCTTCCATTCCAGCTTATTAATTAATCAAAAACCCAGACAGAGCTTTAATTCATTTGAAAGCTTGTCTCTTAGTCTTGTCCATCCAAATTGGAAGTCCCAAAAACCAGTTTTATTTGTTATTATCTATCGTCCACCTGGTCGTTACTGTGAGTTTCTCTGTGAATTTTCAGACCTTTTGTCTGACTTAGTGCTTAGCTCAGATAAGATAATTATAGTGGGCGATTTTAACATCCACACATGCTGAGAATGACAGCCTCAACACTGCATTTAATCTATTATTAGACTCTATTGGCTTTGCTCAAAAAGTAAATGAGTCCACCCACCACTTTAATCATATCTTAGATCTTGTTCTGACTTATGGTATGGAAATAGAAGACTTAACAGTATTCCCTGAAAACTCCCTTCTGTCTGATCATTTCTTAATAACATTTACATTTACTCTGATGGACTACCCAGCAGTGGGGAATAAGTTTCATTACACTAGAAGTCTTTCAGAAAGCGCTGTAACTAGGTTTAAGGATATGATTCCTTCTTTATGTTCTCTAATGCCATATACCAACACAGTGCAGAGTAGCTACCTAAACTCTGTGAGTGAGATAGATTATCTCGTCAATAGTTTTACATCCTCATTGAAGACAACTTTGGATGCTGTAGCTCCTCTGAAAAAGAGAGCCTTAAATCAGAAGTGCCTGACTCCGTGATATAACTCACAAACTCGCAGCTTAAAGCAGATAAACCGTAAGTTGGAGAGGAAATGGCGTCTCACTAATTTAGAAGATCTTCACTTAGCCTGGAAAAATAGTCTGTTGCTCTATAAAAAAGCCCTTCATAAAGCTAGGACATCTTACTACTCATCACTATTTGAAGAAAATAAGAACAACCCCAGGTTTCTTTTCAGCACTGTAGCCAGGCTGACAAAGAGTCAGAGCTCTATTGAGCTGAGTATTCCTTTAACTTTAACTAGTAATGACTTCATGACTTTCTTTGCTAATAAAATTTTAACTATTAGAGAAAAAATTACTCATAACCATCCCAAAGACATATCGTTCTCTTTGGCTGCTTTCAGTGATGCCGGTATTTGGTTAGACTCTTTCTCTCCGATTGTTCTGAGTTATTTTCATTAGTTACTTCCTCCAAACCATCAACATGTCTATTAGACCCCATTCCTACCAGGCTGCTCAAGGAAGCCCTACCATTAATTAATGCTTCGATCTTAAATATGATCAATCTATCTTTGTTAGTTGGCTATGTACCACAGGCTTTTAAGGTGGCAGTAATTAAACCATTACTTAAAAAGCCAACTCTTGACCTAGCTATCTTAGCTAATTATAGGCCAATCTCCAACCTTCCATTTCTCTCAAAAATTCTTGAAAGGGTAGTTGTAAAACAAATAACTGATCATCTGCAGAGGAATGGTCTATTTGAAGAGTTTCAGTCAGGTTTCAGAATTCATCATAGTACAGAAACAGCATTAGTGGAGGTTACAAATGATCTTCTTATGGCCTCGGACAGTGGACTCGTCTCTGTGCTTGTTCTGTTAGACCTCAGTGCTGCTTTTGATACTGTTGACCATAAAATTTTATTACAGAGATTAGAGCATGTCATAGGTATTAAAGGCACTGCGCTGCGGTGGTTTGAATCATATTTATCTAATAGATTACAATTTGTTCATGTAAATGGGGAATCTTCTTCACAGACTAAGGTTAATTATGGAGTTCCACAAGGTTCTGTGCTAGGACCAATTTTATTCACTTTATACATGCTTCCCTTAGGCAGTATTATTAGACAGCATTGCTTACATTTTCATTGTTACGCAGATGATACCCAGCTTTATCTATCCATGAAGCCAGAGGACACACACCAATTAGCTAAACTGCAGGATTGTCTTACAGACATAAAGACATGGATGACCTCTAATTCCTGCTTTTAAACTCAGATAAAACTGAAGTTATTGTACTTGGCCCCACAAATCTTAGAAACATGGTGTCTAACCAGATCCTTACTCTGGATGGCATTACCCTGACCTCTAGTAATACTGTGAGAAATCTTGGAGTCATTTTTGATCAGGATATGTCATTCAATGCGCATATTAAACAAATATGTAGGACTGCTTTTTTGCATTTGCGCAATATCTCTAAAATTAGAAAGGTCTTGTCTCAGAGTGATGCTGAAAAACTAATTCATGCATTTATTTCCTCTAGGCTGGACTATTGTAATTCATTATTATCAGGTTGTCCTAAAAGTTCCCTGAAAAGCCTTCAGTTAATTCAAAATGCTGCAGCTAGAGTACTGACGGGGACTAGCAGGAGAGAGCATATCTCACCCATATTGGCCTCTCTTCATTGGCTTCCTGTTAATTCTAGAATAGAATTTAAAATTCTTCTTCTTACTTATAAGGTTTTGAATAATCAGGTCCCATCTTATCTTAGGGACCTCATAGTACCATATCACCCCAATAGAGCGCTTCGCTCTCAGACTGCAGGCTTACTTGTAGTTCCTAGGGTTTGTAAGAGTAGAATGGGAGGCAGAGCCTTCAGCTTTCAGGCTCCTCTCCTGTGGAACCAGCTCCCAATTCAGATCAGGGAGACAGACACCCTCTCTACTTTTAAGATTAGGCTTAAAACTTTCCTTTTTGCTAAAGCTTATAGTTAGGGCTGGATCAGGTGACCCTGAACCATCCCTTAGTTATGCTGCTATAGACTTAGACTGCTGGGGGGTTCCCATGATGCACTGAGTGTTTCTTTCTCTTTTTGCTCTGTATGCACCACTCTGCATTTAATCATTAGTGATTGATCTCTGCTCCCCTCCACAGCATGTCTTTTTCCTGGTTCTCTCCCTCAGCCCCAACCAGTCCCAGCAGAAGACTGCCCCTCCCTGAGCCTGGTTCTGCTGGAGGTTTCTTCCTGTTAAAAGGGAGTTTTTCCTTCCCACTGTCGCCAAGTGCTTGCTCACAGGGGGTCGTTTTGACCGTTGGGGTTTTTACGTAATTATTGTATGTCTTTTGCCTTACAATATAAAGCGCCTTGGGGCAACTGTTTGTTGTGATTTGGCGCTATATAAATAAAATTGATTTGATTTTGATTTGATGTCTGTCTGTGTTCCACAAGGTTCTGTGCTAGGACCAATTTTATTCACTTTATACATGCTTCCCTTAGGCAGTATTATTAGACAGCATTGCTTAAATTTTCATTGTTACGCAGATGATACCCAGCTTTATCTATCCATGAAGCCAGAGGACACACACCAATTAGCTAAACTGCAGGATTGTCTTACAGACAGAAAGACATGGATGACCTCTAATTTCCTGCTTTTAAACTCAGATAAAACTGAAGTTATTGTACTTGGCCCCACAAATCTTAGAAACATGGTGTCTAACCAGATCCTTACTCTGGATGGCATTACCCTGACCTCTAGTAATACTGTGAGAAATCTTGGAGTCATTTTTGATCAGGATATGTCATTCAAAGCGCATATTAAACAAATATGTAGGACTGCTTTTTTGCATTTACGCAATATCTCTAAAATCAGAAAGGTCTTGTCTCAGAGTGATGCTGAAAAACTAATTCATGCATTTATTTCCTCTAGGCTGGACTATTGTAATTCATTATTATCAGGTTGTCCTAAAAGTTCCCTAAAAAGCCTTCAGTTAATTCAAAATGCTGCAGCTAGAGTACTGACGGGGACTAGAAGGAGAGAGCATATCTCACCCATATTGGCTTCTCTTCATTGGCTTCCTGTTAATTCTAGAATAGAATTTAAAATTCTTCTTCTTACTTATAAGGTTTTGAATAATCAGGTCCCATCTTATCTTAGGGACCTCATAGTACCATATCACCCCAATAGAGCGCTTCGCTCTCAGACTGCAGGCTTACTTGTAGTTCCTAGGGTTTGTAAGAGTAGAATGGGAGGCAGAGCCTTCAGCTTTCAGGCTCCTCTCCTGTGGAACCAGCTCCCAATTCAGATCAGGGAGACAGACACCCTCTCTACTTTTAAGATTAGGCTTAAAACTTTCCTTTTTGCTAAAGCTTATAGTTAGGGCTGGATCAGGTGACCCTGAACCATCCCTTAGTTATGCTGCTATAGACTTAGACTGCTGGGGGGTTCCCATGATGCACTGAGTGTTTCTTTCTCTTTTTGCTCTATATGCACCACTCTGCATTTAATCATTAGTGATTGATCTCTGCTCCCCTCCACAGCATGTCTTTTTCCTGGTTCTCTCCCTCAGCCCCAACCAGTCCCAGCAGAAGACTGCCCCTCCCTGAGCCTGGTTCTGCTGGAGGTTTCTTCCTGTTAAAAAGGAGTTTTTCCTTCCCACTGTAGCCAAGTGCTTGCTCACAGGGGGGCGTTTTGACCGTTGGGGTTTTACATTTATATTGTATGGCCTTGACTTACAATATAAAGCGCCTTGGGGCAACTGTTTGTTGTGATTTGGCGCTATATAAAAAAATTGATTGATTGATTGATTGATTGTGTATGTGTGGTTATGTGTTTTTTGTGTGTGTGTTTGTGTGTCTGTGTGTGTTTCTGTATTTGTGTGTGTGTGTGTGTGTGTGTGTGTGTGTGTGTGTGTGTGTGTGTGTGTGTGTGTGTGTGTGTGTGTGTGTGTGTGTGCATTTATGTGTGTCTGTGTGTGTGTGTCTGATGCTGATTGGTTCGTCCCTGCAGGAGCTTCCTGGTTCGTAGTGATATCGGGATCATCCTGATCAACCAGTTCATTGCTGAGATGATCCGTCACGCCATTGACGCCCACCTGCAGTCCATCCCCGCCGTGCTGGAGATCCCGTCCAAAGAGCATCCGTACGACGCGTCCAAGGACTCCATCCTGCGCCGCGCCAAGGGCATGTTCTCCGCCGACGACTTCCGATAAACCCGCGTGGCCCTGACACGTGTCCTTCCTGCTGTGTTGTGTTTGTGTCCTGCATGGAAACAATAATATTTATCTGGAGTAGTTCTTTGAGCATTAAACGTCAAGACTGAAAGACTGGTTGGTTAATAAAATAAAAATATAATGCAATGCTAAAATAGCATCGTCTTCTTTATTATTCACAGTTCTTTTAACCGTGTGTGTGTGTGTAACCCCTGGCAAAAATTATGGAATCACCGGCCTCGGAGGATGTTCATTCAGTTGTTTAATTTTGTAGAAAAAAAGCAGATCACAGACATGACACAAAACTAAAGTCATTTCAAATGGCAACTTTCTGGCTTTAAGAAATCAAGAAAAATAATTGTGGCAGTCAGTAACGGTTACTTTTTTAGACCAAGCAGAGGGAAAAAAATATGGAATCAATTCTCAGGAAAAAAATGATGGAATCATGAAAAACTAAAGAACGCTCCAACACATCACTAGTATTTTGTTGCACCACCTCTGGCTTTTCTAACAGCTTGCAGTCTCTGAGGCATGGACTTAATGAGTGACAAACAGTACTCTTCATCAATCTGGCTCCAACTTTCTCTGATTGCTGTTGCCAGATCAGCTTTGCAGGTTGGAGCCTTGCAGTGTTGGGCACGTTACTTTGAAAAAGTAATTAGTTATAGTTACTAGTTACTTCTCCCAAAAAGTTACTGAGTTACTCCACTATAAAAGTAACTAGTTACCACTAAAAGTAACTATTGCGTTACTCGCCTCTTAGCCCCCTTCCCCCCCTTCTCAGAGTGTGTTTCATAAGCCAGATGCATAGAGAGCAGGACAGCAAAGACAAGTACATTCACAGAGCTTTGCATTTATTGCAACTCAACGCAAACTATAGACAACGGATGGACATACAGTTCTCAAAATATGTTTTTAAAAAGAAAAGTACACAATTTAACAGGCTCATTTAAACTGAATTGAAATTGTATATGGATTTGTTAAATCCAACTTAAAGTCCATAACATGCATTCATTCATCTTGCATGTATGCAATCATTTATCCAACCAGCCAACCCAGTCGTCTCACCAACAGCAAAGACCTGCACAAAGGTTTTCATTTACTGCAACTCTAACTTACCAGAATTAGTACACAACTATAGCCAACAGATGGACATAAAGTGCTTCCATTTTGTTTCTTAAAGAAAGTAAATAGCTTAACAGGACTGCTTTTTAAATTGAACTGAAAATGTTCATGCATTTGTTAAATCCAACTCTAAACATGCACGCATTCCTCTCTCCATCCATCCACCCAACCCAGTCATCTCAACATTTTAGCCCTTAAACCAGTGGTTGTATCGTAGGAGAAGCAGCTTCTCAAATTTGAGGTCAGAGAGTCTGTTCCTCTTTGGGGTGAAGACCAGCTTCCCCAGGCTAAACAGTCTCTCCACTGGAGCACTGGATGGAGTGGCAGCATTATACTTCAGGGAAATTCTCTTTATAAGAGGAAATCCATGAAGTGAGTCCATCCCTTGGGCTCCTGATTTCAAATAATCTGCGACTTGACTTTCCGCAGTAGCAGAAGTGTCGTCCTCATCATCAAAGGAGAAGAACGCATCCTCAACAGTTGAGCTGGTACATGTGGGTGGGTGTGGTGGTGCTTGTACCTTTTTGCTGGTCTTCATTTCTTAGACTTGCACGACATACCGCCAGCAGCTCTGCTTTGGCCTTGTCCTTTCTTTCTTGTGTTCGCAGCCAACGTAACTTGAACCTGGGCAGAGTCACAGCAGCCAGGAGAGCACTGTCGCTCTCCAGCACCTCTGTAAATCTTGTTTTTATCGCCTGAAATGACATAAAGCAAAGAACATATGACTGACTGTCTACACACACACACACATTATGAGTACAATATATACTCTATATTATTCATTTTCACAACGTATGGATGTATTAGACAGAAATGTAGTTCTTACCTCGACAATTGCCTCTGGAAGGTTCACAAGTATTTGGAGTCCACTCTTCAGCTCAAGGGTTTTCATCATCAAGGTCTCCAGGGTAGGTAGCAGCATGCCGTGGTAGCAGTTGTCCTCTCCCTGGAGGATATCTAGGGCGACTGTCAGCGGCTTCATCGCAATGCAATATTCCTTCAGGAGCTGATGCTCTTTTTCTGTGATTGCTTTCAAGCCGAACTTGGATGAGATGGTGTTGAGGTCGACTATGGGAATCTCACAGATCCTAGCTAAGGCTTCATAAAAATAATTCCATCTGGTACTGCAAGGCACTATCAGCTTCTTTGCAACCACATCCTCTGCAGCCACTGTGGAACAGCTGGCCTTATTCCACAAGGCTGTGCATTTTGCAGTTGCACTCCTGTAAATTGCCTTCTCTGGTCTGGAGAGAATCCACTTCTCAATGTCAGAACAAGACACAAGGTTCAGTGTGTGTGATGCACACCTGTAGTGTGGTGGTAAATTAATCACATCGTCATCCTCATCAACACGGCTTTGCAAGACATCATTCATGTCAACAAAAGTCACCTCATCATCTTCCTCATCCCCAGAGTCATCCTCCTCGACTGACTGATACCTCTTAAAAGCCTTAATGAAATTTGAGCCATTGTCAGTGACAGTTGCTGTTATTTTGTGCGAAATGCCATATGATGAGTGGATGTTGTCAAGCTCTGTGGCTTTCCCTCAGCCCCAACCAGTCTCAGCAGAAGACTGCCCCTCCCTGAGCCTGGTTCTGCTGGAGGTTTCTTCCTGTTAAAAGGGAGTTTTTCCTTCCCACTGTAGCCAAGTGCTTGCTCATAGGGGGTCGTTTTGACCGTTGGGGTTTTTCATAATTATTGTATGGCCTTGCCTTACAATATAAAGCGCCTTGGGGCAACTGTTTGTTGTGATTTGGCGCTATATAAAAAAAATTGATTGATTGATTGATTGATACTCTCGTGTGTATGACGGCCCTTAAACCGTCGGCATGCCAGGGCAGCTTTTTTTCGTTCCATGTTTGTTGGTGGATGTATCCAGTGTGCAGTTACACCAAGGTAGCTTTTATTGTGTGCAGTCCATATGTCTGCAGTAGCTGCCAAATATTCCAGCTGTTCAAATTCTTTTTTGAGCTCAGCATTCATTTTAACATATTCGGCATCGATGTATTTCAAAATGTCTTTCTACAAGGCGGGCCGACGCCTCCTTTTCTCTGTATTTTCCCTATCAGAGCCCTGAAGGAGTCTGACTCCACTGTTGACATCGGCAGCATGTTCTCCACAATATATCTCCCTATCAAGTCATAGAGCTCTGTCTGCATTAGTTTTTGGGGAGCTGAAGCACAAAAATCAAGCTTTTGCTGCTTACACAGTGAGGGTCCTTCACTGTGCCCTTTGTTAGCGGACCCCACGTTAACACCAGCCCTGCTACCTGTGTCTTGGTCTTCTTGGGCCACTAGTTTAGCGGAAGCGTGAGCCGTCGACAGGTGTTTCAGTAGGTTGGAGTTGCTTACACAAGACGTGGACAAAGTTTTTGCTCGGGGACATAATGTACACTCGACGTGTACATTTTTACCTTTGACCTCAACGTGGTTAAAGTAGTGTCTGTATTTCCATCTGGCAAACGCTGTCTTCACACTTGAATCCTCCTCACTCGCCATCTCTCGCTATGCGTTGTAAACACCCTCCACTATGCATGCGCTCTAAACACCCACCCACCTAGTTTCTCTGATTGGCTGAAGACGTAATCTTACTATACCTTAGCCAATCATCATTGCTTAGGCGGTTATCTCACCCTCCCCTCCTTTGTCACTCACACACACACACACACACACACTGACAAGACACACACACTTGCGCCTGAGAGTCCTGTGTCTGTATGCGTGAAGTAAAAAAAAAAAAAAAAGATTATTGAGCGGCTTCAGTAACGTGCAGTAACGGGGTGTCGGTAGTGGTAACGGCGTTATAGTGACAGTCAGAGTAATTAGTTAGATTAATCGTTACTGAAAAAAGTAACGGCGTTAGTAACGCCGTTTATTTCAACGCCGTTATTCCCATCACTGGAGCCTTGTCATGGACCATTTTCTTCAACTTCCACCAAAGATTTTCAATTGGATTAAGATCCGGACTATTTGCAGGCCATGACATTGACCCTATGTGTCTTTTTGCAAGGAATGTTTTCACAGTTTTTGCTCTATGGCAAGATGCATTATCATCTTGAAAAATGATTTCATCATCCCCAAACATCCTTTCAATTGATGAGATAAGAAAAGTGTCCAAAATGTCAACGTAAACTTGTGCATTTATTGATGATGTAATGAGGCCATCTCCGCAGTGCCTTTACCTGACATGCAGCCCCATATCATCAATGACTGTGGAAATTTACATGTTCTCTTCAGGCAGTCATCTTTATAAATCTCATTGGAACGGCACCAAACAAAAGTTCCAGCATCATCACCTTGCCCAATGCAGATTCGAGATTCATCACTGAATATGACTTTCATCCAGTCATCCACAGTCCACGATTGCTTTTCCTTAGCCCATTGTAACCTTGTTTTTTTTTTCTGTTTAGGTGTTAATGATGGCTTTCGTTTAGCTTTCTGTATGTAAATCTCATTTCCTTTAGGCGGTTTCTTACAGTTCGGTCACAGACGTTGACTCCAGTTTCCTCCCATTCGTTCCTCATTTGTTTTGTTGTGCATTTTTGATTTTTGAGACATATTGCTTTAAGTTTTCTGTCTTGACGCTTTGATGTCTTCCTTGGTCTACCAGTATGTTTGCCTTTAACAACCTTCCCATGTTTGTATTTGGTCCAGAGTTTAGACACAGCTGACTGTGAACAACCAACATCTTTTGCAACATTGCGTGATGATTTACCCTCTTTTAAGAGTTTGATAATCCTCTTCTTTGTTTCAATTGACATCTCTCATGTTGGAGCCATGATTCATGTCAGTCCACTTGGTGCAACAGCTCTTCAAGGTGTGATCACTCCTTTTTAGATGCAGACTAACGAGCAGATCTGATTTGATGCAGGTGTTAGTTTTGGGGATGAAAATTTACAGGGTGATTCCATAATTTATTCCTCAGAATTGAGTGATTCCATATTTTTTTCCCCTCTTCTTCTTCTTTGTCTTTCGGCTGTTCCTGTTAGGGGTTGCCACAGCAGATCAATCGTTTCCATCTCACCCTGTATCTTACGCTGTCACACCAACCACCTGCATGTCCTCCCTCAGCACATCCATAAACCTCCTCTTTGGTCTCCCTCTTCTCCTCCTGCCTGGTGGCTCCATCTTCAGCATCCTTCTCCCTATATACCCTGGGTCCCTCCTCTGCACATGTCCAAACCATCTCAATCTCGCCTCTCTGACTGTCTCCAAACCGTCCCACCTGAGCTGTCCCTCTGATATGTTCATTCATAATCTTGTCCATTCTTGTCACTCCCAAAGAGAATCTCAACATCTTCAGCTCTGCCACCTCCAGCTCTGCCTCCTCTCTTTTTGTTAGTGCCACTGTCTCTAAACCATACAACATAGCTGGTCTCACTACTGTCTTGTAAACTTTCTCCTTCACTCTTGCTGATATTCTTTGGTCACAAATCACTCCTGCCACCTTTCTCCACCCACTCCACCCTGCCTGCACTCTCTTCTTCACCTCTCTACCACACTCTCCATTACTTTGAACAGTTGACCCCAAATATTTAAACTCATCTACTTTCACCACTTCTACTCCTTGTAACTGCACTATTCCACTGGGCTCCCTCTCGTTCACACACATGTACTCAGTCTTGCTTCTACTGACTTTCATTCTCCTTCTCTCCAAAGCATATCTCCACTTCTCCAGACTAGACTCAACTTGCTCTCTACTCTCACTACAGATCACAATGTCATCTGCAAACATCATAGTCCATGGGGACTCCTGTCTGATCTCCCTCAGCCCTAACCAGTCCCAGCAGAAGACTGCCCCTCCCTGAGCCTGGTTCTGCTGGAGGTTTCTTCCTGTTAAAAGGGAGTTTTTCCTTCCCACTGTCGCCAAGTGCTTGCTCACAGGGGGTCGTTTTGACCGTTGGGGTTTTACATAATTATTGTATGGCCTTGCCTTACAATATAAAGCGCCTTGGGGCAACTGTTTGTTGTGATTTGGCGCTATATAAAAAAATTGATTGAAATTGATTGATTGATCTCATCTGTCAACCTGTCCATCACCACTGCAAACAAGAAAGGACTCAAAGCTGATCCTTGGTGTAATCCCACCTCCACCTTGAATGAGTCTGTCATTCCGACTGCACATCTCACCGCTGTCGCACTATTCTTGTACATGTCCTGCACTACCCTAACATACTTCTCTGCCACTCCAGACTTCCTCATACAGTGCCACAACTCTTCTCTTGGCACCCTATCATAAGCTTTTTCTAAGTCCACAAACACACAATGTAACTCTTTCTGTCCTTCTCTGTACTTTTCCAACAGTATTCTCAGAGCAAACATTGCATCTGTAGTGCTCTTTCTCGGCATGAAACCATATTGCTGCTCACAGATCTTCACCTGTTTTCTAAGCCTAGCTTCTACTACTCTTTCCCATAACTTCATGGTGTGGCTGATCAGCTTTATGCCTCTGTAGTTACTGCAGCTCTGCACATCACCCTTGTTCTTGAAAATAGAAACCAGCACACTTCGTCTCCACTCCTCAGGCATCCTCTCACTTTCCAAGATTTTATTAAACAATCTGGTTAGAAACTCTACTGCCATCTCTCCTAGACATTTCCATGCCTCCATTGGAATGTCATCTGGGCCAACTGCCTTTCCACTCTTCATCCTCTTCATAGCAGCCCTCACTTCGTCCTTGCTAATCTCTTTTACTTCCTGATTTACTCTCACCACATCATCCAGCCTTTTCTCTCGCTCATTTTCTTTATTCATCAACTCTTCGAAATATTCCCTCCACCTTCTCAGCACATTACCATGTGCATCTTTTACCACCCTAACCTGCTGCACATCCTTTCAAGCTCTGTCCCTTTGTCTGGCCAATCGGTACAAGTCCTTTTCTCCTTCCTTACTATTTAACTTCTTGTACAGCTCGCAATATGCCTTTTCCTTTGCTTTTGCTCTTCTCGCCTTACGCCGCATCTCCTTGTACTCTTGTCTACTTTCTTCATCTCTCCGACTATCCCAAAACGTTTTTGCCAACCTCTTTCTCCTTATGCTTTCCTGGACATCTTCATTCCACCACCAAGTCTCCTTGTCTTCCTTCCACTGTCCAGATGTCAATCAATCAATCAATCAATTTTTTTATATAGCGCCAAATCACAACAAACAGTTGCCCCAAGGCGCTTTATATTGTAAGGCAAGGCCATACAATAATTATGTAAAACCCCAACAGTCAAAACGACCCCCTGTGAGCAAGCACTTGGCTTGCTCACAGGGGGTCATACCCAGTACTGCCCTAGCTGTCTCCCTCACCACATCTGCAGTACTTTTCCAGTTGTCCAAAATTGCTTCCCCTCCAACTAGTGCTTCTCTCACCTGCTCGCTAAATTTCACACAACAGTCTTCCTCCTTCAGCTTCCACCATCTGATCCTTTGTTGAGCTCTCACTCTCTTCTTCTTCTTTACCTCTAAAGTCATCCTACAAACAACCATCCTATGCTGTCTAGTGACACTCTCTCCTGCTACCACCTTACAGTCTGTGATTTCTTTTAGCTTGCATCTCCTATAAAGAATGTAGTCCACCTGTGTGCACCTTCCTCCACTCTTATATGTTACCCTGTGCTCCTCCCTTTTCTTAAAGTAGGTATTCACCACAGCCATTTCCATCCTTTTTGCAAAATCAACTACCATCTGTCCTTCCCCATTCCTATCCTTGATACCATATCTACCCATTACATCCTCATCACCTCCGTTCCCTTCACCAACATGCTCATTGAAGTCTGCTCCTATCACCACTCTTTCATGCTTGGGTTCACTCTCCACCACGTCATCTAACACACTCCAGAAATCATCTTTCTCCTTCATCTCACAACCTACCTGTGGGGCATATGCACTGATGATATTCATCATCACCCCTTCAGTTTCCAACTTCACACTCATCACCCTGTCAGACACTTGTTTAACCTCCAACACACTTTTAACATACTCTTCCTTTAAAATGACCCCAACACCATTTCTGTTTCTGTCCTCACCATGGTACAACAACTTGTACCCACCGCCGATGCTCCTGCTCTTACTTCCCTTCCACTTGGTCTCTTGCACACACAATATGTCTACCTTTCTCCTCTCCATCATATCAGCCAGCTCTCTCCCTTTACCAGTCATACTGCCAACATTCAAAGTCCCCACTCTCATTTCCACCCTTCTAGTTTTCTTCTTCTCCCGCTGTTCGTGGCAACATTTTCCTCCTCTTCTTCGTCGTCGTCTTCGCCCAGCAGTAGCCCAATTTCCATCGGCACCCTGTTGGGCAATAGCACCAGTGACAGACATTGTTAACCCAGGCTGCGACCGATCCGGTATGGGAATTCAATTTTGAGTCTGCATAGTTGGGTTGGCTTGTTTTACACTGGATGCCCTTCCTGATGCAACCCTCCTCATTTATCCGGGCTTGGGACCGACACTCAGAATGTACTGGCTGCACACCCCATGTGGCTGAGTTCTGCTTGGTCTAAAAAAGTAACCGTTACTGACTGCCACAATCTTTTTTTCTTGATTTCTTATAGTGTTTCTTAAAGCCAGAAAGCGCTCTGACAGCCGCACACAGCAGGTACATTTAAACTGAAAAACGTGCACCTTAACCCGCACGCGGCGCTCGCTGACCCATTCAGATTCTAACTAAAGTCACCAGCTGTTACGTACGTGCGACCTGACCTGCATACCACGTGAACTGTGAAAATAAGGGCTCAGTGAGCGGGTCGCGATCTTATACAGTAAGGCTGACCGTGTGTGTGTTCGCACACATGCGCCTTCAACCTAAGGGTCCCAGTGACCACAGCAAGTTTGCCGTCGACTGCTTCATACCCGTGGCTGTGCACAGAAAACACGCTCAGCCTCATATATCTGATGAAAACATTTGATACTTTCCACTCTTATCATTCAGCGTTGGGGCAACTGTTTGTTGTGATTTGGCGCTATATAAATAAAATTGATTTGATTGATTGATTTTTTCGACTGAAACCCAACTGATTTTCTACTTCCTGGTGTCGCCGACTGAACGGTCCCCCCTAAAACTCACCCTCCCCCACTTCATAGTGGGGCAGATTACTGAAACTATTGTTCACTTTGTGGTACAAACACCAAATTTGCCTCATAAGTGCTTCAGAACTTACTCTCTCAGAAAAGTACGTTATCCGCTTGAAAAAACAAAATGGCCACCATCTTTTCAAGATGGCCACCATTCAAAGTGGTTTTAAACAGTGTATGATTGATATTTTGTTTTAATAGTCTTATTTTAACGGTCTTTACATCAAAATCTAAATAAAGGACCTGCTGTTGATGTACAGCTTTGAGTGGTCACACGTACAGGCACACTACTGGCTACACGTCAGGCTGAGGCAACGGCATTTGCATCGTCCTCGGCATTCAGTCTTGCAGCCACATTTTGTCAGCTGCTCACAAGTCTGAGTAATGGGTGGAAGGGTTGTCCAGAGAACGTCCCAGACCTCACCATCTTGTTGCCTGCAGCCCCAGTTGGCAGGGCTTTCAGTTTCCATTTTGCACGCTGTTGTCTGGCCCCGTATGCAGGCAGCTTGGACGGCAGACCGCTTCACATGCTCAACAAGGGATGCACTTGTCGGTGGAATGGAATCATAAGACATTTGCTTCCGAGCAAACAAGTTCAGTCTTCATCAACCTTGTCTGCTGTGCTTGTCATACATGGTGATGACAAACCTTTCACAGATGTTGAGGTCTGCCTCTTCTGTGATAGACAGGGATAACTTCAGGCCATACCTCTCATGCTTACCATGCAGTTTTCTTGCCTTTGCCACAAAAAGCTGACACAGCATCGCAGCCAGTAATGGTGTGAAAGAACAGGATGCCGCTGGATTTCTCTGGGCCACGATTCACCACCATATCATGAATTGGCAACCACCTAATGGACTGACCCTGGCCAAATTCTACCCAAATCTGTCATGATCCTGCCCTTGATGGGCTTCCTGTCATAAGTTTTGTACTGATTTCTTTCTTGTTCAGTACATCTGTATTTGTATTCTTGTCATGTTGTCATTGGTTTTGTTTTCTGTTCATCATTTATTTATGGTCTTCTGTCAGTGACTGTGTAGTTTTGTCTTAGGAGCTGTTTTGCCATATTGTTTTCATTTATTGTTACCTTATAGTCACTTCAGTCTTAGTTTGGTTCTGTTTACCTCATTTCTTGTATTATGCTTTAGTCACTGATTGCATTATTTGTTTGTTATGCTTTAGTCTGGCTTTTTCTGTGTATTATACTTTTATCTCTGGTTTTGTTTTCAGTTTATCACTTATTTTTCTGTTCAGTCATTTTTTGGTATTATCTGTTATCCTGTAGTCTGGGTTTGTTTTCTGTGTAGTCTATAGGTTGTTTTGACATTTTGTTCTTGTTAGCTTTTATACTTTAGTCATGGTCAGTTCCATTCTAGTTTTGTCTTAGTCTTTTATTTTCTGGCTGGTCTGTTCACCTTAACATTTATTAATTTTGGGTATTTCTTTCCGTTGGCTTGTTATGTTGTTTACTGTAGTTTTTTTTTCTCTCTCTCTCTCTCTTTTCTTTTGTCTCTGTCTCACTGCACTAGTCTGTGTATTTTGTCCTGTTTTTTTTTCCTCTTCATTAGGATTATCTTTTGGTTTTTGCTGTTCAGTCTTTTTGCACTTAGTCACGCCCACCTGAACTTTCCTGTTTCTTCTGTTTTCCACGCCCCTTCCTGATTCTTCTGACACACCTGTTCTCACGTTCCTCATTTCCACCCTTGTTATTTAAGCCGAAGACTTTCCTAATCCTCTTAGCGGCATTTTCTTTGTTAAAAACGACTAGCGACAAATCGAGCTTCTATTTCTGGTGGGGTTTTTTTGTAGCTGCTTGTGTTTGCAGACTGACTTCTATCACTCTTTCTGACTTCTATCTCAGTTTCTGTTCCTACCGAGCAGCGGGTGCTGCTGAGCTCCTTCACCGTCACAAAGCGCTCACAGGCGGATACACTTCACACGAGCCTCGCGCCAGTCCCAGCTAGCGAGCTAGCAAGGTAGCAAGCTGCACATAATGGCAGACAATTTGAATGTTGTTGTGGATTTTGGTGAAGCCATTTGATAGTCTTCCTTATGAAGAAGCCGTGGCTGCTGTCATGGCTTCAGCTCTCAATGGTTTGCAGGCCAAAGTTAAAGCAACAGCCCCCAGGTCAATGTTTGTGCATTGCTCTGCACACAGACTGAATCTGGTTCTGTCTCAGGGGGCTAAATGCAGAATATTTTTTGCATCACTCTCTGGGTTTGTCACATTTTTCTCTAAATCCACAAAGAGGATGTCTTTTTTTGAGTCTGCAGGCTGCTCAAGGTTGCCCAGAAATGCTGCTACTGGATGGACTTTCACATCACGGATAGTGAGCACTGTGGCAAACAATTATGATGCCTCCTGCAAACTTTTGTATATAGACTGTTTTCCTCTTACTTCTTTTGCACTTCTTGTTATTTATGACAAATTATTGTGGTTTGCCATTTTTGCCTTTAAAGAGTGTTAACTTCTTCACTTGTTGCTTCCTGTTTCTTATGATACACAATAGTGTTTGTTATTTCTTCTTATGTGTACATTAATGGGTATAGAATTTACCACTGTCGTTAGTTCATTTATTTATGATACATGATTGTGTTTTACCATTTTTGCCACTTTAATGTATAGGGGTTTTTTGTACATTTTTTGTCACTTCATGGTATTCTGTAATATACAGATTGTTTAACTTCTTTTGTTATTTATATGGTGCGACTTTAATGGAGGTTTAAGTCTTGTTCATTATGGTGAATGTTACTCTATGATAATGCAAAGTGCACTCTGTTGGTAAAACTGAATGACGTGCAATATTTTGACCATCAGGTGGCGCTGTAGTGCAGTTGTGCTTTCTTAAATACCTGTACTGTACATAGTTGTAATATGAAGTCACTGAGTCTTTTGTTTTTTTATGTTCAAAAACTTTATTGAAGTAATTATTGTTTATCTTTGTGTTTGTTATTGCAGTAGTCATTAAAACCGGAAATTTGTTCTTGAAAATAGCTGTTGTGAGTTAATTTGTGGGATTGTGGGTGTTCTAGACGAAGTTAGTGTTTTCATGGGTGGTGGGGCGGAGGTGGTGGCCACGTTAGTGTGCGCGGTGGGGGGGGGGGGGGGGGGCGCACGCAGGGGGTTTAGCCCGGGGAGTAAATCACTCTAGGACCACCACTGCTGCCGACTACCTGTACCTCTGCATCTTTGACTGTCTGTGTACCGAATCCCTGCTTGTTTTGACTGATAAAGCCTTTCTAGTTCCCTCCACTGACTGAGTTTTTGCATTTGGGTCCCACAACCTTCTGTGCCACATCACCTCGAGTTCATGTCAAAATCATTTCTAAGCCTGCATCCTGAAGAGTCGCAAAAATACTGACTGCAACGACAAGAATATCTGTGTTGCATGCCTTAATCAACACAGACTTCATCTGTTGCTTGGTTGCATGAAGAGCATGTGTGAAATTTCTAGAGTTGGATTCTTCATGGTTGCAAGGACTTAAGCCTTCAAGGCTGATGGGTTGGTTTGAAAGAGCCTGCTCTCCTTTGGTCACAACTACAACATTGTCAGTTCACAGGGTCACTATCTTGTCAGCTGGGAACCCAAAGAGCTCAGTCTTGTTGTCGTCTAGCAGGAAGCTTTTCCAGTTGGCTGGTAGTTTGGTTTTATCTGTCAGTCTACATCAATATCCCTTACCTCTGTTTGCTATGCACAAGTCCTCCACACGGCCACCTGCGGGCACTTTGTTCCCTTTGCCGGTTCCTACGCATTCATAGGAACAGGCAATAATCAATTCTATTGATTTTGTAACTGGTCTTATTGCCCTCTAGGGACAACACTGCTGTATTTACTCTGGTGGCTTATTTCATTCCTCTGCCTAAGCTTGCCTCGGCCAGAGAAACAGCTGCCTCAGGTTCCACGGTTTCCCTCGGAACATTGTTTTGATCGCAGACCTCAGTTCAGCTCAGGGTTTTGGAGGGAGTTGCTCTGGAGATGACCCGCTTGCTCTGGGTCATCTCCAGTCTGACATCAGGCTACCATCCACAAGTCACTGGACAGACAGAACTCCTTAACCAGGAGCTAGAAAAGGGACTCCGGATACTTGCCTCTCAACATCCTACGACCTGGTCATCACAGTTGTCTTGGATTGAACTAGCTCATAACAGTCTGCCTTCCTCTTCTTCTGGATTTTCTCCTTTTCATGTTGTGTACGGTCATCAACCTCCCTTGCAGCCTTACGCTCCTCTGTTCCCTCAGCCCTGAGTCTCATCCTCCAGTGTCGACAAACCTGGGAGCTGGAAAGAAGGGCCCTGCTACATTCCTCATCGGCTTACAAGATCACTGCTAACTGGAAGAGATCCATGTCATCATTTTATGCTGCTGGACAGAAGGTGTGGCTCTCCATGCACCACCTGCCCCTGCGAGGACTGCCCAGGAAACTTGCTCCCAGGTTCGTTGGCCCATTCCCAATTTCCAAAATTATTAATCCCGTCTCTGTTTGTCTTTGTCTCCAAAGTCCATGGGCAACCATCCCACGTTCCATGTCAGCCATGTCAAGCCTGTTCGTTCCAGCCTGTTGTGGCCTCTGGCCATTCCCCCTCTCCCGCCCGGTTTGTGGATGGTAGCCCGGTCTTCACTGTGCTTCACTCCTGTACTCTTGTCGGCAGGGTTGTGGCATCCAGTACCTGGTGGACTGGGAGGGCCACGAGGAGTAGACATGGATTCCCTCCCATTTTGTATTGGACCCTGCCTTGATTTGTGGTTTTCATTCTGCTCACCCTGGTTCTGCTGGGCTGTAGGGGTCAGCTATAGAAGGGATCGCTGTTATTTACTTCCACTTTTCCCACACATGCGCACACAGACGGTAGGCAAAAAACTGCAGACTCCAAGCAGATGCGATGAGAAAACGCACAGGAAGATGACTTCAGACTACGTGTCAGCTGTTGATCCCAAAGATCGAAAGCGATATTGTGAGAAATTAAATCTTGGAGATGACGACCATGAAGGATATCAACTTTTTGGAGGCTTACAATTATTTTGACAGTGGTCACATGAGGGCTCCCCTTCTAGCTGCCACCTTATTGTGGTGGGGGAGTTTGCGTACCCAGATGATCCTAGGACCTATGTTGTCGGGGGCTTTGTGCCCCTTGTAGGGTCTCCCAAGGCAAACAGGTCCAAGGTGACGGGTCAGACTAAGGGCAGTTCAGAAGCTCCCATGACCAGTAAAAAAAAATCAAGATGTTGCCCGGAATGGGCGACGTTAAATATGATCAATCTATCTTTATTAGTTGGCTATATACCACAGGCTTTTAAGGTGGCAGTAATTAAACCATTACTTAAAAAGCCATCACTTGACCCAGCTATCTTAGCTAATTATAGGCCAATCTCCAACCTTCCTTTTCTCTCAAAAATTCTTGAAAGGGTAGTTGTAAAACAGCTAACTGATCATCTGCAGAGGAATGGTCTATTTGAAGAGTTTCAGTCAGGTTTCAGAATTCATCATAGTACAGAAACAGCATTAGTGAAGGTTACAAATGATCTTATGGCCTCAGACAGTGGACTCATCTCTGTGCTCATCCTGTTAGACCTCAGTGCAGCTTTTGATACTGTTGACCATAAAATTTTATTACAGAGATTAGAGCATGCCCTAGGTATTAAAGGCACTGTGATGCGGTGGTTTGAATCATATTTATCTAATAGATTACAATCTGTTCATGTAAATGGGGAATCTTCTTCACAGTCTAAGGTTAATTATGGAGTTCCACAAGGTTCTGTGCTAGGACCAATTTTATTCACTTTATACATGCTTCCCTTAGGCAGTATTATTAGAAAGCATTGCTTAAATTTTCATTGTTACGCAGATGATACCCAGCTTTATCTATCCATGAAGCCAGAGGACACACACCAATTAGCTAAACTGCAGGAATGTCTTACAGACATAAAGACATGGATGACCTCTAATTTCCTCCTTTTAAATTCCTTTTTGCATTTGCGCAATATCTCTAAAATTAGAAAGGTCTTGTCTCAGAGTGATGCTGAAAAGCTAATTCATGCATTTATTTCTTCTAGGCTGGACTATTGTAATTCATTATTATCAAGTTGTCCTAAAAGTTCCCTGAAAAGCCTTCAGTTAATTCAAAATGCTGCAGCTAGAGTACTGACGGGGACTAGAAGGAGAGAGCATATTTCACCCATATTGGCTTCTCTTCATTGGCTCCCTGTTAATTCCAGAATAGAATTTAAAATTCTTCTTCTTACTTATAAGGTTTTGAATAATCAGGTCCCATCTTATCTTAGGGACTTCATAGTACCATATCACCCCAATAGAGCGCTTCACTCTCAGACTGCAGGCTTACTTGTAGTTCCTAGGGTTTGTAAGCGTAGAATGGGAGGCAGAGCCTTCAGCTTTCAGGCTCCTCTCCTGTGGAACCAGCTCCCAATTCAGATCAGGGAGACAGACACCCTCTCTACTTTTAAGATTAGGCTTAAAACTTTCCTTTTTGCTAAAGCTTATAGTTAGGGCTGGATCAGGTGACCCTGAACCATCCCTTAGTTATGCTACTATAGACCTAGACTGCCGGGGGTTCCCATGATGCACTGAGTGTTTCTTTCTCTTTTCGCTCTGTATGCACCACTCTGCATTTAATCATTAGTGATACAATACAATACAATATAAAGCGCCTTGGGGCAACTGATTGTTGTGATTTGGTGCTATATAAATAAAATTGATTGATTGGCACAGCCGGGGCCCCACCCTGGAGCCAGGCCTGGGGTTGGGGCGCGAGCGCCTGGTGGTCGGGCCTTAGCCCATCGGGCCCGGCCGGGCTCAGCCCAAAAGAGTGATGTGGGCCCGCCCTCCTGTGGGTTCACCACCTGTAGAGGGGGCCATGGGGGTCGGGTGCAGAGAGGATTGGGTGGCGGTCGAGGGCGGGTGGCCCGGTCCGTGCTCACGGCCCCTGGCTTTTGCGACGTGGAATGCCACCTCACTGGGGGGGAAGGAGCCTGAGCTTGTGTGGGAGGTTGAGAGATACCGACTAGAGATAATCGGGCTCACCTCCACACACAGCTTGGGCTCTGGTACCCAACTCCTGGAGAGGGGCTGGACGCTCCACTTTTCTGGCGTTGCCCACGGGGAGAGGCGGAGAGCTGGGGTAGTATTGCTCCCCAGCTCAGTCACATGTGTTGGAGTTCGCGTCCCTATGCCTTCAGGTCAGGGACAGGTCTCTCACTGTTCAGAATCAGAAGAAGTTTATTGCCATTGCCAGTGAACAGGATTCACAGACTAGGAATTTGCTTCGGTACAATGGTGCAACATTAAGAAGAGATAAAATGCTAAGATAAAATATAACATATGTGTCAAAATAAGATAAAAAAAAGAAATATGAAATATGAAAGGCTGTGTGCAACAGACAAAACAGTGCAGTGGGAGGAGTGCAATTAAAAACCAAAGTACATTGTCTAAAGTGACCTGTGATAAAATGAAAAGTGACAGAGTTATGAGGTGTTCATGAGTCTAACGGCAGAGGGGAAGAAACTGTTCTTATGGCGGGAGGTTCTGGTCCGGATGGACCGTAGCCTCCTGCCCGAGGGGAGTGGTTTGAATAGACCGTGTGCAGGGTGAGAAGGGTCAGCTGTGATCCGACCTGCTCGGCCCAGAGTCCTGGAGACATGCAGGTCGTGGAGAGATGGAAGGCTAAAGCCGATCACCTTCTCAGCAGAGGCCACAATGCGCTGCAGTCTGTGTCTGTCCCTGGCTGTGGCCCCAGCGTACCACACCGTGATGGAGGAGCAGAGGATGGACTTGATGATGGCCGTGTAGAACTGCACCATCAGCTGGACAGGCAGCTTGGCCTTCTTCAGCTGCCGCAGGAAGTACATCCTCTGCTGGGCCTTCTTGATGAGGGAGCTGATGGTTGACTCCCACTTGAGGTCCTGGGTGATGGTGGTGCCAAGGAAGTGGTGACAGACCACAGTCGTGATGGGGCTGTTGGTGAGGGCAAGGGGGCTGTGGCTTTCCTGAAGTCCACGATCATCTCCACTGTTTTCTGGGCGTTGAGCTCCAAGTTGTTGCTGCTGCACCAGGTCACTAGCCGGTCCACCTCCCTCCTGTAGGCAGACTCATCCCCATCCGAAATGAGTCCGATGAGGGTGGTGTCGTCCGCAAACTTGATGAGCTTTACAGAGTCGTGGCTGGAGGTGCAGCAGTTAGTGTAGAGCGAGAAGAGCAGAGGGGAAAGGACACAGCCCTGTGGAGATCCTGTGCTGAGAGCCCGAGTGTTCGAGACATTTTTTCCCAGCCTCACACTCTGACTCCGGTCCGTCAGGAAGTCTGTGATCCACTTGCAGGTGGAGTTGGGCACGTGGAGCAGAGAAAGCTTGTCCTGGAGCAAAGCTGGAAGGATGGTGTTGAATGCAGAGCTGAAGTTCACAAACAGGATCCTAGCGTAGGTTCCTGGGGAGTCCAGGTGCTGCAGGATGGAGTGCAGGGCCAGCTTTATGGTGTCATCTACAGACCTGTTGGCTCTGTAGGCAACTGCAGGGGGTCCAGGAGGGGGTCGGTGATGGACTTCAGGTGGGATAAAACCAGACGTTCGAAGGTCTTCATGACTACAGACATGAGAGCCACAGGCCTGTAGTCATTAAGTCCAGTGATGTGTGGTTTCTTGGGGACTGGAACTATGATTGAGGACTTCAAACAGACTGGAACATGGCATGACTCCAGGGAGGTGTTGAAGATCCCCGTGACGACTGGGGCCAGCTCATCAGCGCAGTGTCTCAGGGTGGCAGGAGAGACACAGTCTGGGCCTTACGTGGATTCAGCCTTTTGAAATATCTCCTCACGTTCTCCTCTTGGACCGAGAGGAGAACAGGGGGAGTGGGGAGGTCCAGAGTGTTTGAATATCCAGTTGTGTGGGGGGTGGGGAGGTGTGAGTCCTTGTCTTCAAAGCGTGAATAGAAGACGTTCAGGTCGTTGGCCAGCTTGAGGTCGTCAATAGAACGAGGTGCTTTGGGCTTGTAGTTGGTGATCTCTTTCAACCCCCTCCACACAGAGGCCGAGTTGTTGGCAGAGAACCTTTGCTGCAGACGTGAACTGTACATGGATTTAGCCTTTGCAACCTCCTTGCTAAATCTGTACTTTGCACCTCTATAGCTGTCTCTGTCTCCTTCTCTGAAAGCCACCTCTTTCTGCTGACAGAGCTGCTGGAGTTTAGGTGTGAACCAGGGCTTATCATTGTTATATCTCACCCTGGTACGCTGTGGGATGATGCTGTCTTCACAGAAATGAATATATGACGTCACAGTGTCCATGTAGTAAGGCCTTGCCTTACAATATAAAGCGCCTTGGGGCAACTGTTTGTTGTGATTTGGCGCTATATAAAAAAATTGATTGATTGATTGATGTAGTCATCTAGACTGTCTGTTGAAGCCTCAAACATATCCCAAACCGTGGTGGCCAATCCGTGGTAGCTCCTCTACAGCTTCATTGCTCCACACTTTAGACGTCCTCACAACAGGTTTAGAGAGTTTAAGTCTCTGTCTGTATGTGGGGATCAAGTGGACCATCACGTGATCTGAGAGTCTCAAAGCTGCACGGGCCATTGCGCGGTAGGCGCCACTCACTGTCGTGTAACAATGATCTAACGTGCTCCCTTCTCTGGTCGGGCATTTAACAAACTGTTTGTATTTTGGAAATTCCTGACTGCGATTCCCTTTGTTAAAATCACCGAGAATTATAACAAGAGAGTCCGGAAAGTCTCTCTCCACGCTCATAATCTGATCCGCGAGCGCGCGCTCGGCCTCGTGCACGTCCACGCTCGGTGGGATATACACAGAGCAAAGTATGAAAGAGTTAAACTCACGTGGAGAGTAGAACGGTCTGCAGTTTATGAGGAGATATTCCAGAGAGGGACAGCAGTGTTGGGAGATCACAGTCACATCGGAGCACCAGGCGTTGTTGATATAGAAGCAGAGTCCTCCCCCTCTAGTTTTTCCACCAGAGAGTGCTCGGTCTCTGTCTGCGCGGAAGAGTTGGAATCCCTCTAGTTGGAGCGCGCAGTCCGGTGTCTGTGCATTTAACCACGTCTCCATGAAGCACAGTACACAAGATGAGGAGAAATCTCTATTCTTCTTCATCAGCAGTGCCAGCTCATCCATCTTGTTGTGGAGTGAGCGGACGTTGGAGAGAAATATCCCAGGTAGGGGTGTGCGCGTGCCCCTTCGTCTGAGGCGCACGAGAGCTCCAGCTCGTTTTCCTCTCCGCCGTCGTCTCACTTTTTGGCCAAAAAGTGAACCAGTTCAACTGCAGGCACTAAAAAAAAACTGGCATAATGTCCGTGGGTGTTGATGATTTGATGTTTAGAAGCTCCTCGCGGGTGTAGGGACACGATGACACACGATTCACGCACAAAAACAGACAAAACAGGGAGCACCAGAATACCAGGGCGCCTTCACATGGCGCCATCTTGGAAGGGTTGTTTCAGCCTACGGGCCGAGCGGCAGTGCAGAGTACCCGACCTTCTTGGAGTCCCTGGGAGGGGTACTAGATAGCGCTCCGACTGGGGACTCCATTGTTCTCCTGGGGGTTTTCAATGCCCATGTGGGCGGCGACAGTGAGACCTGGAGGGCGGTGATTGGGAAGCACGGCCTCCCCAATCTGAACCCGAGTGGTGTTCAGTTGTTGGACTTCTGTGCTAGTCACAGTTTGTCCATCACGAACACCATGTTCGACCACAAGGGTGTCCATAAGTGTACGTGGCACCAGCACACCCTGAGCCAGAGATGGATGATCGACTTTGTAGTCGTATCATCTGACCTTTGGCCACGTGTCTCGGACACTCGAGTGAAGAGAGGGGCTGAGCTGTTGACCGATCATCACCTGGTGGTGAGTTGGATCCGCTGGGAGGGGAGGAAGCCGGTCAGACCTGGCAGGCCCAAACGTATTGTGAGGGTCTGCTGGGAATGACTGGCGGAACCCTCTGTCAGCGAGGTCTTCAACTCCCACCTCCGGGAGAGCTTAGACATGGAGTCCGAGAGGACCATGTTCTCCACCTCCATTGTTGATGTGGCCGCTCATAGCTGTGGTCACAAGGTCTCTGGTGCCTGTCGCGGCGGCAATCCCCGAACCCAGTGGTGGACGCCGGAAGTAAAGGATGCTGTTAAGCTGAAGGAGTCCTACTTGACTTTGTTGGCAGGTGGGACCCCGGAGGCAGCTGACAGGTACCGGCAGGCCAAGTGTGCCGCAGCCCATGTGTTCACAGAGGCAAAAACTCAGGTCTGGGAGGAGTTCGGGGATACCATGGAGGAGGACTATAGGTCGGCTTCAAAGAAATTCTGGCAAACTGTCCGACGCCTCAGGAGGCAGAAGCAGCTCTCCACCAGCACTGTCTACGGTGCGGGTGGGGAGCTGTTGACCCTGACTGGGGATGTTGTTGGGCGGTGGAAGGAATACTTCGAGGATCTCCTCAATCCCATCATCACGTCTTCCAAAGAGGAAGCAGAGGCTGGAGACTCAGAGGCAGACTCATCCATTACCCAGGCCGAAGTCACCGAGGTGGTTAGAAAGCTCCTCGGTGGCAACTATCTATTATCTGTCGTCCACCTGGTCGTTACTGTGAGTTTCTCTGTGAATTTTCAGACCTTTTGTCTGACTTAGTGCTTAGCTCAGATAAGATAATTATAGTGGGCGATTTTAACATCCACACAGATGCTGAGAATGACAGCCTCAACACTGCATTTAATCTATTATTAGACTCTATCGGCTTTGCTCAAAAAGTAAATGAGTCCACCCACCACTTTAATCATATTTTAGATCTTGTTCTGACTTATGGTATGGAAATAGAAGACTTAACAGTATTCCCTGAAAACTCCCTTCTGTCTCATCATTTTTTAATAACATTTACATTTACCCTGATGGACTACCCTGCAGTGGGGAATAAGTTTCATTACACTAGAAGTCTTTCAGAAAGCGCTGTAACTAGGTTTAAGGATATGATTCCTTCTTTATGTTCTCTAATGTCATATACCAACACAGAGCAGAGTAGCTACCTAAACTCTGTAAGGGAGTTAGAGTATCTCGTCAATAGTTTTACATCCTCATTGAAGACAACTTTGGATGCTGTAGCTCCTCTGAAAAAGAGAGCTTTAAATCAGAAGTGTCTGACTCCGTGGTATAACTCACAAACTCGTAGCTTAAAGCAGATAACCCGTAAGTTGGAGAGGAAATGGCGTCTCACTAATTTAGAAGATCTTCACTTAGCCTGGAAAAAGAGTTTGTTGCTCTATAAAAAAAAGCCCTCCGTAAAGCTAGGACATCTTTCTACTCATCACTAATTGAGAAAATAAGAACAACCCCAGGTTTCTTTTCAGCACTGTAGCCAGGCTGACAAAGAGTCAGAGCTCTATTGAGCTGAGTATTCCATTAACTTTAACTAGTAATGACTTCTTTGCTAAAAAAATTTTGACTATTAGAGAAAAAATTACTCATAACCATCCCAAAGATGTATCGTTATCTTTGGCTGCTTTCAGTGATGCCGGTATTTGGTTAGACTCTTTCTCTCCGATTGTTCTGTCTGAGTTATTTTCATTAGTTACTTCATCCAAACCATCAACATGTTTATTAGACACCATTCCTACCAGGCTGCTCAAGGAAGTCCTACCATTATTTAATGCTTCAATCTTAAATATGATCAATCTATCTTTGTTAGTTGGTTATGTACCACAGGCCTTTAAGGTGGCAGTAATTAAACCATTACTTAAAAAGCCATCACTTGACCCAGCTATCTTAGCTAATTATAGGCCAATCTCCAACCTTCCTTTTCTCTCAAAGATTCTTGAGAGGGTAGTTGTAAAACAGCTAACTGATCACCTGCAGAGGAATGGTCTATTTGAAGAGTTTCAGTCAGGTTTTAGAATTCATCATAGTACAGAAACAGCATTAGTGAAGGTTACAAATGATCTTCTTATGGCTTCGGACAGTGGACTTATCTCTGTGCTTGTTCTGTTGGACCTCAGTGCTGCTTTTGATACTGTTGACCATAAAATTTTATTACAGAGATTAGAGCATGTCATAGGTATTAAAGGCACTGCGCTGTGGTGGTTTGAATCATATTTGTCTAATAGATTACAGTTTGTTCATGTAAATGGGGAATCTTCTTCACAGACTAAAGTTAATTATGGAGTTCCACAAGGTTCTGTGCTAGGACCAATTTTATTCACTTTATACATGCTTCCCTTAGGCAGTATTATTAGACGGTATTGCTTAAATTTTCATTGTTACGCAGATGATACCCAGCTTTATCTATCCATGAAGCCAGAGGATACACACCAATTAGCTAAACTGCAGGATTGTCTTACAGACATAAAGACATGGATGACCTCTAATTTCCTGCTTTTAAACTCAGATAAAACTGAAGTTATTGTACTTGGCCCCACAAATCTTAGAAGCATGGTGTCTAACCAGATCGTTACTCTGGATGGCATTTCCCTGACATCTAGTAATACTGTGAGAAATCTTGGAGTCATTTTTGATCAGGATATGTCATTCAAAGCACATATTAAACAAATATGTAGGACTGCCTTTTTGCATTTACGCAATATCTCTAAAATCAGAAAGGTCTTGTCTCAGAGTGATGCTGAAAATGTTATGTGTCGGACGCAGCTCGGAGAACCGACCAGCGTTTGAAGGACCCAGTATGAAATAAGCAGAGCACGGTACAAAGGCTAACTGAATTTAATACATAACAGTGATAATATAATAACAAAAAGGTGCGGCCTGGCGTGGTGCGCTCCCAGCAGCGCTAACGGTCCGGAGCCAGAAGCTGTTTCGGACCCAAGGACCCCGCCGACACCCCCCAGGTGGCCGCAACAACCGAGTCTGTGAAAGAAGGAACCATTATGTGAGTCCACACTCTACACACAGAACACTTAAAGGTGTACAAACAGCAAACACTTCCTGGCTTGATTACTGATCAGCTTCCCAACCTGCAGGCATGGAACATCCAGTTCACAAAACTCCACTGCAGTGGAAGCTGATACATGACTAACAAACAGCTCAATACAATAAGGTGTGAGGGACACCACATTTACTGACTGTATAACTGTTAGTCACAAAATCTAACGTACCTCAGGAAGTGCGCTGACGAGCGTGAAACCTCACCCCCTCCTCTTTCACAGACTGTGCATCAAACCTGGACGTTCTCAGCATCCGCTGCTGATGAGATGGCTCCCGAGACGACGATCTCACCCGTCTAGTCACAAGGTCGAGTCTCTGGCAAATACACACTGTGCACTCCAGTCTTAAATGCCAACATGTTCCAATCCATCCAGATGCACCACAGCTGTGAGTCCTGACGAGTCGCAGGTGATCAGGGTGAGGTCCTGACAGCCTCAGCAACACAGCCACTCAGTCCCAAACGCACGCCACCTGGGAGGAAAACCAAAAGACAGAAACAAACCGGCAGCCAGGCCCCCCCCAGCCATATAACAGAAAAACTAATTCATGCATTTATTTCCTCTAGGCTGGACTATTGTAATTCATTATTATCAGGTTGTCCTAAAAGTTCCCTAAAAAGCCTTCAGTGGTTCAGAATGCTGCAGCTAGAGTACTGACGGGGACTAGCAGGAGAGAGCATATCTCACCCGTGTTGGCCTCTCTTCATTGGCTTCCTGTTAATTCTAGAATAGAATTTAAAATTCTTCTTCTTACTTATAAGGTTTTGAATAATCAGGTCCCATCTTATCTTAGGGACCTCGTAGTACCATATTACCCCATTAGAGCGCTTCGCTCTCAGACTGCGGGCTTACTTGTAGTTCCTAGGGTTTGTAAGAGTAGAATGGGAGGCAGAGCCTTCAGCTTTCAGGCTCCTCTCCTGTGGAACCAGCTCCCAATTCAGATCAGGGAGACAGATACCCTCTCTACTTTTAAGATTAGGCTTAAAACTTTCCTTTTCGCTAAGGCTTATAGTTAGGGCTGGATCGGGTGACCCTGGACCATCCCTTGGTTATGTTGCTTTAGACGTAGACTGTGGGGGGGTTCCCATGATGCACTGTTTCTTTCTCTTTTTGCTCCGTATGCATCACTCTGCATTTAATCATTAGTGATCGATCTCTGCCCCCCTTCTCGGCATGTCTTTTTCCTGGTTCTTTCCCTCAGCCCCAACCAGTCTCAGCAGAAGACTGCCCCTCCCTGAGCCTGGTTCTGCTGGAGGTTTCTTCCTGTTAAAAGGGAGTTTTTCCTTCCCACTGTGGCCAAGTGCTTGCTCATAGGGGGGTCGTTTTGACCGTTGGGGTTTTTCATAATTATTGTATGGCCTTGCCTTACAATATGGAGCGCCTTGGGGCAACTGTTTGTTGTGATTTGGTGCTATATAAGAAAAAAGTTGATTGATTGATTGATTGATTGATTGATTGATTGATTGATTGATTGATTGAACGCTCCTGGGGTGGATGAAGTCCGTCCTGAGTACCTTAAGTCTCTGGATGTTGTGGGACTGTCTTGGCTGACACGCCTCTGCAACATAGCGTGGCGGTCGGGGGAAGTGCCTCTGGATTGGCAGACCGCGGTGGTGGTCCCTCTGTTTAAGAAGGGGGACCGGAGGGTGTGTTCCAGCTACAGGGGGATCACACTCCTCAGCCTCCCTGGTAAGGTCTATTCTAGAGTACTGGAGAGGAGAATTCGACCGATAGTCGAACCTCGGATTCAGGAGGAGCAGTGTGGTTTTCATCCTGGTCGCGGCACACTGGACCAGCGCTACACGCTCCATCGTGTGCTTGAGGGTTCATGGGAGTTCGCCCAACCAGTCCACATGTGCTTTGTGGATCTGGAGAAGGTGTTCGACAGTGTCGCTCGGGGCACCCTGTGGGGGGTGCTCTGGGAGTACGGGGTCCGGGGTCCTTTGTTAAGGGCTATCCGGTCCCTGTACGACCGCAGCAGGAGCTTGGTTCGCATTGCCGGTAGTAAGTCGAACCTGTTTCCAGTGCACGTTGGCCTCCGCCAGGGCTGCCCTTTGTCACCGGTTCTGTTCATTATCTTTATGGACAGAATTTCTAGGCGCAGCCAGGGTGTAGAGGGGGTCTGGTTTGGGAACCACAGAATCTCATCTCTGCTGTTTGTGGATGATGTGGTTCTGTTGGCTTCATCAAATCAGGACCTTCAGCGTGCACTGGGGCGGTTTGCAGCCAAGTGTGAAGCCTCCGGGATGAAAATCAGCACCTCCAAATCTGAGGCCATGGTTCTCGCGCGGAAAAGGTGCTTTGCCCTCTTCAGGTCGGTGGAGTATCCTTGCCTCAAGTGGAGGTGTTTAAGTATCTCGGGGTCTTGTTCACGAGTGAGGGACGGATGGAGCGTGAGATCGACAGACGGATCAGTGCAGCATCTGCAGTGATGCGGTCGCTGTATTGGACCGTCGTGGTGAAGAGAGAGCTGAGTAGGGGGGCAAACCTCTCGATTTACCAATCGATCTACATTCTGATCCTCACCTATGGTCATGAGACTTGGCTCATGACCGAAAGAACGAGATCGCGAATACAAGCAGCCGAGATGAGTTTCCTCCACAGGGTGACTGGGCGCTCCCTTCGACATAGGGTGAGGAGCTCGGTCACTCGGGAGGAGCACATCGAAAGGAGCCATTTGAGGTGGCTTGCCCCCTGTACGCCTCGCTGGAGAGGTGTTCCGGGCACGTCCCATCGGGAGGAGGCCGCAGGGTGTTCAAATACTTATTTTCCTCACTGTATATACCTTTTTCTTGAGCTGCTTAGGTGGGTAGGGAGAGTTCCCATGGGATAAAAAAGATATAAGATATACTTTACTGAATTTTCATGTGTTCACATCAAAATAAACAAATTTTACAACAGCATGACATCACCTTCACAATGATGACATCAGTCAGGACAGCAGATACTGTACTAAGTAAGGAGGAACAAAGATCAACACTTTGTTGATGATGCTGTCCTCTGATGCAACACGACCACAGTAACCCATGGCAACGAAGACCAGTGAGGAAGTGAAACCTGTCTTGGAATTAGGATCTGCAGGCAGATAAAAAAGGAAGAAAAAAAAATCAGTGTCCACCCATTAAAGTAATGTGATACCTGGTGGACGTCTATTCTCTGAAAAATGGCAAAAAAAAACCTCTAAACTTCTGCCAGGGTATGTAAACTTTTGGCCCCAACTGTATATGTTAAAAGTGTGAGTGTGTGATTTTATTTAGTAAGTTCAATGTAAGTACATAATGTTTAATTTACTCAATACTCTGGCCAGAGTAGGACCATATGTACAGTGTCTGTTAGTTTTACACTGGTGATTTTACTGTGCATTAGACTTCTTGTCTTTAATCAGCTGTCCTACCTCTGGATCCTCTGTTATTGCAAATGCACACTGCGCTGCAAACAGAGAGCTTAACCTGACTGTTGTAGTTTTTTATACTTCCCTATATTTGCTCTGTGCAGTGATCGACAGCTCTGCGACGGTAGCTGTTATCACGATGGTGTTCCGGTCCACTCAATAGCACATAAACAGTCCAGCCACTGTCGCATCTCTCCTAAAGAGCTTGAGCAGACATTCTTACCAGGACACCACCTGATTTGGACTTTGGGCTGAAATACAAAGTATTAAATACCAATTGTAAAGGTCAAAATAAAGATACACAACATAATAATTAACACTGTCATCCGATGACAGTGGTGATGAGCAATACTCAGATGACTCAGATGAACATTCCAACGCTGTGTCAGAGGAAAGACTTACTGCATCTCTGGAATCCTTTTTAGAGCGGGTGTCCTTTTAAAGAACTGTAAAAACAAATCTAAAAGATAAAAATAATTGAATAAAACACTCACTTTGCTGTATAATTGTATGCAAATAGAGAAGTACACACAGGGGCAACACATACAGTACATTTTAATATAGTACAAAAGATTTACCTGATGCCAGCTGGTCCTTCAGAAAGTCTCATTCAGGAGTCAGCTCATCAATTTTGTCTTTTCACCAGTCTGCCTTCAACTCCAGCATTTTATTTTTCATCCAACATTGCAGTTGGGGCCATTGAAACGCCTGAGGCAGAGAGCACAGAGAAGTCCATTTATTAAAATAAAAGAAAACTAGAAAATTACACTGAATGGACAATTTTCAAGTTGTGCTGCAGAGACGTCCAGTTAGTGAGCCTCTCGCTCGTCTGTTTGGCGTCATTAGAAACAACACCTTGTTATGACGCCTCGCGGCTAACTGATTGGATGTTATGGGCCAGTTATCATGTTTGTGAAATGTTGCGTCTTCTCCAAAAAAGTGAAACTTAAAAAGCACAACAGTCTGCGAGTCTGAGCAAAAAACAGAAGAGTGACGGACTTCTGCTGACAGGAGCTTCTTTCAGACAGACTGTCAGTGTGGTCAGGGGTTCAGCACTCCCCTCACACTGGCCAGAGAGAGACAGCAGCCAGGCGAATAGCAAACTTCAACTGTCCAGGTCAGTAGTTACTCCCTGTTGTCATGACGCCTCATGGAGCGGCTAACCGACCCGTTGTTATGAGGTCTCACGGAGTGGCTAACTGATTGAAGCTGGACGCTGGTTAAACCATGTCTCTGAAAGTCAATGCAAGTCCAGATTTCTTGTTTCATTTTGGCTTTGGTGTCCTTCATTAGTGACGTGTGACTGGGTCTTTACATTCTTTGCTTGGAAAGTTCAACAACCAAAATACCAATATTCTGGGCACAATGAACATGTTTTCACTATTATTTGATTTCTTTGTGCGATTGACATCATTATTCAAGCATTCAAAAGACGATTCCTACTGTCAGGACTGGTGATGGCTTGACACATGAAGCAGGAGGAGACCAATGCAGACTCATGTAAAGTCTTGTATTTTTTTTGTTAAACTTTGATGACTCCCATCGAGAGTTTTTGTAAAAATAAGAAATGTAAATAAAGTTTGAAAAAAAGCTTCTGTTTACATTTTGCTTACGTGTGGTTTTTGAGCAGTCAGATCGCGTCAGAGCATTGGGTCGTACAGTGCGACAACATAATTGTGTGTTCTGAACTTTTACACAGTGCGGTTTTGTTGTACAGTTTGAGCTGGAGCCGAGTACAACGATTGAAAATATCGTACAGTGTCTGCCCAGCTTAAGGGTGAATACTGCCATGAACACTACTGGCCAGTAGATGGCAGCTGAGACTGTGAAAACTTGCCAAAACAAAATTCCAGATAATCCGTGTCTACTACGTTTAAGATGTGTGGAATTTAATAAACGCAAACTGAATTTCAGACATCTTATATATATTACTCTGGAACAAAGATGACAGACAGTGTTTGACATAAGCAGGACTCTAAACAGCAAACAGGAATCGATTGCAATGATTCCAATTGAAAATAATGGAGAAGCAACCTGGGCTTCTTCTGGCATTTTTACATAAAACAAACACAATAACAACATCTATAAACCCAGAGAATATATTCATGAGAGTTTTAGGCACAATATACAAAGAGTTTAATGCTGTTGTCTGTGTGGAGCCTGATCAGAGCGTCTCAAATGCGTTTCTTCTGGGAGCCGGTGGAGTTGGTGGACGATTACAAATACCCAGGGACAATCTTCAACAGCCTGCTGAACATCTCCAACACAGAGGAGAGTCTCAGGAAGTGCCATCAGCGGCAGTATCTTTGAAGCAAACTCAGTTCCTTTGGAGTCAGTAAAAACATCTTGTTAACGTTTTACTTTTCTTTTATAGAAAGTATTGTTGCGTTCTCTGTGACCTGTTGGTTTCACTCCATCAGCCAGAATCGGCTCGAAAATCACTGGAATTCCATTAGATCGCTTTCTTCCAGCAAACACTCACGTTGGCAAAAAATATTATACAGGATCCATCACATGCTCTCTACACTGCAACTGACTGGCTCTCCTCAGGGTGTTGACATCAGTGCCCTGGGTGCAAGACACAGAGGAGAAGAGTGACCTTTGACTCCAGGGCTGTTCACCTCTTTAACTCCTCTTAACCCCCGCCCCCTCCCCCCTTTCCCCTGGCAGGTTGTGAATTTTATTTGCAATCCCCCAATAATTTGTTAGTTATAATTCGTAGTGATATTTATTTATTGTGATCATTTGTTGTGTTAATATCTTAGTCAGTATGTATGTTTGTTTTTTTGTTGTAATTATTGCATTTTGTCACATTTCACTCCCTGTGTAGCACACAATTTACATCACAGACTCTTGCAACTTCACATATAGCAGCCCCAGGAACGTACCTTTCACCATACAAAAGGATCAAGCTAAAGGTCAAAGGTCAAGGTCCCAGTAAGGTCAAACACCAAACACTAAACGAAACAACTTTCCTGGTCGCAATTTTTGAAATTTTGCCACCACATTTGTCATGAACATCATGATATGCCTTGCCCAAAAGCCATAACCTGGAATAAGTGATTAAAGAGGTCAAAGATCACCTAAATTACAACCCCAATTCCAATGAAGTTGGGACGTTGTGTAAAATGTAAATAAGAACAGAATACAATGATTTTCAAATCCTCTTCAATCTATATTCAACTGAATACAAAGACAAGATATTTAATGTTCAAACTGATAAACTTTATTGTTTTTGTGCAAATATTTGCTCATTTTGAAATGGATGCCTGCAACATGTTTCTAAAAAGCTGGGACAGTGGTATGTTTCCCACTGTGTTACATCACCTTTCCTTCTAACAACACTCAATAAGCGTTTGGGAACTGAGGACACTAACTGTTGAAGCTTTGTAGGTGGAATTCTTTCCCATTCTTGCTTGATGTCCAACTTCAGTTGTTCAACAGTCCGGGGTCTCCGTTGTCGTATTTTGCGCTTCATAATGCGCCACACATTTTCAGTGGGCGACAGGTCTGGACTGCAGGCAGGCCAATCTAGTACTACGAAGCCACGCTGTTGTAACACGTGCAGAATGTGGCTTGACATTGTCTTGCTGAAATAAGCAGGGACGTCCCTGAAAAAGACGTTGCTTGGATGGCAGCATGTGTTGCTCCAAAACCTGGATGTACCTTTCAGCATTGATGGTGCCATCACAGATGGGTAAGCTGTCCATGCCATGGGCACTAACACACCCCCATACCATCACAGATGCTGGCTAAGATGGTCTTTTTCCTCTTTTGTCCAGAGGACACGATGTCCATAATTTCCAAAAACAATTTGAAATGTGGACTCATCAGACCACAGCACACTTTTCCACTTTGCGTCTGCCCATTTCAAATGAGCTCGGGCCCAGAGAAGGCGGCAGCGTTTCTGGATGTTGTTGATGTTTGACTTTCACTTTTCATGGTAGAGTTTTAACTTGCACTTGTAGATGTAGCGACGAACTGTGTTAACTGACAATGGTTTTCTGAAGTGTTCCTGAGCCCACGTGGTAAGATCCTTTACACAATGATGTTGGTATTTAATGCAGTGCCGCCTGAGGGATCAAAGGTCACGGGCATTCAATGTTGGTTTTCAGCCTTGCTGCTTATGTGTAGAAAGTTCTCCAGATTCTCTGAATCTTCTGATTATATTATGGACTGTAGATGATGGAATTCCTAAATTCCTTGCAATTGAACATTGAGAAACATTGTTCTTAAGTTGTTGGGCTATCTTATCATGCAGTTGTTCACAAAGTGGTGATTCTTGCCCCATCTTTGCTTTTGAACGGCTGAGCCTTTCGGGGATGCTCTTTTTATACCCAATCATGACACTTGCCTGTTTCCAATTAACCTGTTCACCTGTGGAATGTTCCAAACAGGTGTTCCTTGAGCATTCATGAACTTTCCCAGTCTTTTGTTGCCACTGTCCCAGCTTTTTTGAAATGTGTTGCAAGCATGCATTTCAAAATAAGCTTCATTTTGGGATTGTATAATGTTCCATGGCGAAGGGTCAAAATGGCGGCCCCACAGTTTGACATAGAAAAAAGCTTATGGTAACTTTTGATTAGAATAGTCTCTGGTTGATCTGAATGAAACCTGATGTGCATTGTTCATTCAAATACAATGTGTGGAAATCACGCCAAAATCAAATGGCTGACTTCCTGTTTGGAGTAGATCAACGGTGCAAGAGACCTTTTTGTATGAAAATCTCATCAAATTCTGTGCAGTAGTTTAGACGTAACCCTGGTAAGACAGACAGACAAATAAATTCATAAATAGTGATGATTTTATTACATCCTTGGCAGACGAAATGCTAAAATACCCTTGACCGTATGCAGTGGTGGGCACACTTCCAGTAATCCAATAACAGATAATTATCGAAGATAATGTTTTCAGTACCGGATTATCTTTTTAGATAACTTTAGAAACCATTATCAGACCAATTATCTTCAGATTAATTTTTGTCCGATAACTTTTAAACCGATAAACAAAATAAACAAAGCTGAAGAGCAACAAGCATTTTTAAAATTAGTTTAGCACCTACCTGTTAGTTTTGTAACAGACACATAATTATAACCTTTGCAAACAGAAGAGAACTGCTTGTATAAAAAGCATCTCAATCTTCTGCAAACAAAGAAAAAAAACAGCCCCAAAAGGAAAAAAAACAAAAACAAAACACATTTCCTTTAACACCATACCAATATGCTGGCAATATGACCTAAGTCATCCAGAGGCATACATTTTTAACTTATGGTTCAAATTTTAACCAAACTAATTTTGGACAAGTTATTTAAAATTACTGTCATGTCTGAAGTTTCATAAAGTAAAAATATCAGATATATGTTTTAGTTTTAAAGTAATGTGCTAATTTTTAAGGTTTTGTGAGCACATGCTCTGCCCCGCAGTGCATTTTGGGTAGGATGATGTAATCTCAGTACGTCATGACAGGACAAATGCATTTCAGACACTCTGTTCAGGCTCCACGGAAAACAGCATTAAACTCTAGTGCCTAAAACTCTCTTGTATATATTCTCTGCGTTTATAGACGTTGATTTTTTTTTATTGCGTTTGTTAAATTCCACGCATTTTAAATGTGAGCAGACAGGGATTATCTAGAATTTGTTTTGAAAGCCTCTACTGCCATCTAGCATCTACTGGCCAGTAGTGTTCATGGCAGTGTCTGGGAACCAGTAGATGGCAGTGTTCTATTTATTTTGACCCCGGTTATGTCAGATGATTGTCAAATCAACTTTTTTGCTTTGCAAATGGCTTTTTTTTTTTTTTTTTTTACAAATGAAGTTTAAAAACAAAACAACTGCAAAATAATAATAATAATAATAATAATAATAATAATAATAATAATAACATTATTACAAGACAGCTCTGCAGTGTTTGCACAGGCACAGTGCGAACGGTTGGATGCTGCTTGTAGCTTTCAGCAGCAGGATAACCTCACGACGGCCGACCACAATAATATATCAAACAGGTTTGATTCTCATTCGACCATACGATCGGCGATCAGGAGGTGGTCGTCAGATGTTGACCGCAGCTTGATACTCCATAAACACTACACGATGCAGGACGCACGATTAACCTGAAACTTGGTCCAAAAAATTCCTGCATGAAAAATCATCTCGCACACTGTAAAGCACGTTTTACAACATCAAATGAATGTTGTAAAGAGAGAATGTGGAGAGACATGCGCACATTCTCTCCACATGCAAAAAATTTTGTGATGACACTTCCAGGGCTCCATAAAAATGCCTGTTTTTACAAATAAAAAAAATGGAATATTTTACAAAAACACATTTAAACACCAACACACGACAGACGTCACATTAACGTGTTGGTTTACATAATGAATGACTGAACCAATCAGTGTTTAGCAGAGGCACGTTTACCCAGAATCCTTTGCGATCTGTCTCTTTGTTACAAAACATCAGAATTAGTGCATTATTCAACATTAAAAGATATATGTTATATTTTAACTTGTACAAATGACAGAATTGACATTAATGGAGTTATTCTATCGGTATTAATGTTATTTATAAATCAACACCATAACTCAATATGACTTTATTTTTCAAGACCTCCGCATGACTGGAGTTTTGTCATTGATAGAGAGCTGGCTTTACGGCTGCTCTCAGAGTGCCTCTGTGTTGGGAGGGCTGTAATAAACAAGAGTTTCCAGTAGGAGCCAAATGTTGAAAGAAAAAAGTGTGGTCTCATTGTTTGGGTCTGTTGTTATTTTTAATATTATTAGAAGCTATTAAATTTGTTTTACTAGTAGTTGTAAATGTGCTAGAGTTAATATTGGAATTTATCGGTTATCTGTAACTTCCGATACATTTTTGGGTGGTTTATTGTTTTATCTTTATCTCAGATAACTTTTCAGTTATGTTGTGAAAGTGTAGGAACACGGACCCACAACAGGGGGCGCAAATGAACGGACAATGGAGGAGTCAAATAACACTGTTTTTACTGTTGTGAAATAGGCACAACAAACACAACCGATTACAATATTGAGATTGAGTCCAATTACAGCGGTGTCGTGTGGGCAGGCTCGATGATAGGAGACGTCTGTCCAAGTCGAACCGGAACCAACCCGATTTCCTCTGCCACCGAACCCCGGGAATACTGGAGCCGCCAAGTCCCGAACTCCCAGGTGGCCACTGCCTCCGCTCGTCGGATCCGGCACTGCTGGCGAGGAACAGAAACAGTCAGGTGTGGGTGCGGCTGCACCCAGCAACACGGAGGGTGGAGACTCCACCTCCACCTCTCGTCAAAAACAATATGGAAATGTAGGAAGGTGAGTACTTATCCAAATATGTCCAGTTCAGTAGTCAGCTGTCCTACAAACAAGCAACAAGTATTACGGCTTCAGTTAATAGCACGTTTGGCTGAGATCGTTACCTCTTTGATAGAGCGATATCTCGGCAATGAGGTGGAGATGCCGTCCAGCTGATATACCCCTCCGCTGATGGATGTCAGCTGTTTTGGTTGATGGGTGACAGCTGTCACCTTGGCTGCTCCTGTGAGGCGGCAGCGCCCTCTGGTGCCTGGAGCCCGCACTCCAGGCAGGGCGCCCTCTGGTGGTGGTGGGCCAGCAGTACCTCCTCTTCAGCGGCCCACACAACAAGTTATCTGATTATCTGTTATCGAAGTTAATTTTTTGGTTATCTGTGCCCACCACTGCCCGTATGAGCCTTGTGTTCTTTATAATTTGCAGTTGTTTGTTTAGATCCTGTTGTCTTACATACAGTTTGTACATGTTCAGTGAAGCTCCTCTATTAATCAGTCAGTCAAAAACAATATTTACATTTTAACAGCATCTGCAGGAGGCTTTACATGTGCATGTTCATGAGCTTTTGACAAAGCGGAAGTTATGCAAATCAAGGAATATTTATAAATCACCCTCTATGCATTTGCTGGTATTAATGAGACAAATTTAACTCCGTAGGAAGTTAGCTTTGAGTTAGCAGAAGTTAGCATGCACGCTAACACCACAAAATGTGTTATCAGGTTACAAAAAGCATTTTCAGTTTTAGAATTTTTTATTTATCGCTACGTTTTACATAATATATGGCAAAGGGGATATATTTATACACAAACAAAACATTTTTGCAGTTAGCTACCAGCCTGTGACGTCACCATGCTAACATCCATAAAATAAGTTCAGAGGTGTTACTAGGATCCAAAAATGGCGTTTCAGCTTTATAAGTATTTATTTCTCACTATCTTTTACATAATACATGACAAAGAGGATATATTTACACATAAACAAAACAGAGTTTTGCAGTTAGCTACCAGCCTGTGACATCACCATGCTAACATCCATAAAATAAGTTCAGAGGTGTTATTAGGTTCCAAAAATGGCGTTTCAGCTTTATAAGTGTTTATTTCTCTCTGTTTTTTACATAATATATGACAAAGAGGTTATATTTTGTTGGGGTTCTGCCCAGTGGCCCATTTGGCCATGGTTTGTGGTTTGGTTTTTGTTTTTTCATTTATCTTTGATGTTTTTTTTAGTAGAATGCAATGGGCCCCAAACCTGGGGTCTAAAGTCGCATCCTAGGTTCTATAGTTATCTTAACCAGATCTGGCATTGTATCCAAGGGCTCTCTTCAAGATGGTGATCGTTCCCTTAATCGCAGACAACTGCACCTCATGTGCACTTGGGTGACCGGGGATTGCCTCAAGGTATTTCTTCAGGTTCTTCTTCATCAGGCCTGTTGCTCCACCACAACTGGAATGATATCGATGTCTTTCAATGACCATGTTGTTCTTAGGTCATTTTTTAGGTCTTGGTATTTTGAGATCTTTCCCCTTTCAGCTCGATTCAGGCCGTAGTCATTGGGGACTGTCACATCAATGATTTTGGCTGTTTTCTCTTGCTTGTTCCAGATGACAATATCAGATTTGATTGCACCACCTTCAGTGTGTCTTCCTGCTGGGATCTCTTTGTCGTAGAAGATCGTTATTTTTCCATTGGATGAGACTGGTGTTGGCTCGTGCTCCCAGACATGTTCTTTGACTTCCAACTCCAGTTCCTTGCAGATCTTCCAGTGGAGATATTGACAGATCTTGTTGTGTCTGGATGTATAATGCCCATCTGCCATGAGGATCTGGCATGCTGATGTTAGATGGTTTACACTCTCAACAGCTGTATGACAGAATCGGCATTTATCATTTTGTGAGATCCCTGCCATTTTTTTGAAGCCATTAGTTAGAAGTCCCTGATCTTGTGCTCCAATCAGAATTCTTTCTCCATCAAAACCAAGTTTTCCATTTTTTAGCCACTGCATTGATCCAACTTTGTCGATGTATTCCTTTTCGAGTTCTTCTTGGAAACGTCCGGCTCTTTTGTGTTGTTTCCATCTTTCCACTCGATGTTTTCCTTCTTTTTTGCTGTATTGTTCTCTGGTCTGTCTTGCAAGTTTTGTTGCAGGCGTGAGACTGTTGCTTTTTCTCTCTTGTAGAAGTTCTCCGCCAAAGTTTTTTGCCAGTTTAGTGATTGAGGTCCGTTCACTTATGGCCTCGTGGTGTTGTGTGACCGTTTTTATGATTTCTTCTTCAGAGCTCTTTAAGTACTGTCCAATACTTATTATCGATGCTCTGTAGGCCTGGTTGATTTCAGTAAGACCCATACCGCCTTCTCTGCGAGGTAGGTATATTCTGTCCATGCACTGATTTCTGTATGTGATTTTGTGGAGGGTGAGCATTTTTCTGGTTTTTGTGTCCAATTTGTTAAGTTCGCATTGTGGCCAGTTCACTATGCCAAACCCATAGGTCACCACTGGTATTGCAAACTGGTTTATGGCTGTGATTTTATTTTTTGGTGTCAGTTGTGTTTTGCAGATCTTTTTTAAGCGGTTTAGGTATTCTTTTGTTGTTTTTGTTCTCATTTTCTTGTGTTCAATTGAATTACTTTGTTCAATTCCCAAGTATTTGTATGTGGAGTCTGCAGCCAGGTCTGCAATGTAGCTCCCTTCATCCAATTGTATGTTTTCGGTTTTTGTCTTTTTTCCTTTTGTCATTGTGCATTTTGAGCATTTATCCAGTCCAAATTCCATGCCAATGTCTTTTGAGAACTTATAGGTAGTTTCCACGAGTTGAGTGAGTCCGTTTTTTGTGTTGGCATAGATTTTCAAATCATCCATGAACAACAGATGGTTCACAAGTTTTTGGTTTTCCTTTCCTTTGTCTTTACTTAAGTCATATCCAATGTCTTGCTCCTTCAGGATCTTGCTGAGCGGGTCCATGATTAAGCAGAATAAGAGAGGTGAAAGGCTGTCTCCTTGAAGTATCCCTCTCTGAACTCGTACGTCTGGGATTGTTATTTGTCCCTCTGTGTGATTGAGGGTGATGGTGGTGTTCCAATTGTTCATTTGTGCTTTCAGGAAGGTTCTTATTTTCTCATTGATGTTGTATAGTTCTAAGCACCTCAAGATCCAGGAGTGTGGTACACTGTCAAATGCCTTTTTGTAATCAATCCAAGCCATGCTGAGGTTCCTCTGCCTTGTTTTGCAGTCCTCCAGGATAGCTTTGTCTGTCAGTAACTGGTCTTTAGCTCCTAATCTTCTTCTGGAACATCCTTTCTGTTCATTTTCCAGGTAGCCACCATTGTCAAGATGTTCATAAATGGCATCAGCTATGATTCCTGTCAGCCATTTGTATGTTGTTGTTAGGCAGCAGATGGGTCTGTACTTGTTGGGAAGCTGTGTTTCCTTGGTCTTTGGAATTAGGCTTGTGTTCCCTGTCGTTAGCCAGTCTGGTGTGTCCTCTTCTCCGTTCAATATTTTTGTGAAAGCCACAGCATAATGTTGGTGTAATGCTGTCAGTCTTTTCAGCCAAAAATTTGGGATTTTGTCGATGTGTTCAGCTGTTGTTGTTGATTTCTTTAAGTATTATTATTTTGTGTATGTGTTCATTCTCTGTATAGGTTTTTGTTCATGTCTGGGTCCCCATGTTCCACCCTTGAACCCTCATCTGTCTGTAGTGTTTTCCATTTGCACTCCCTCACTGGTTTGAGTTCCTCTCTAGTTTTGGTTATGTGTTGTTTTGACTGCTTTGGTATGTCATTATGGATGTAAGCCTACTGCATCAGAAAAATAATGTTAACATGAAATAAAGTGGTACAAAATGTGTTTGAGCCGAATATCTATTGTGACCCCACTGAATGAACGGACTGAAAAATTAAGGAATACAGGAAATTAATGATCAGACAGTTATCATTTTAATATCTCAGTAAATTAGGTGTCATTTGAAAGGTCTTGAGGTCCCCTAACTTGTGGTATTGATTAAATGTCACTTATGTCATTGGTTATGTAAATATAGGCCAAAAGGCCACATGTACTCACAGGAAGTCTAAATTTACCACCTTCCTGATTTCAAATGCTGCTATGGCCAAACCGCTTGGAGCTTTGTCAACCAAATTCTCAGATGTTTTAAGGTAGGCACCCATAAAATTTTGGACTGTAAAGAATTCCAGAGGGGTGCTACAGTTTCAGAGATTAACCCCTTTGCACCAATGACGTAATGCACCATTTTGTCACTTTTACTCAGAAACTGTTTCCTGGGCCATACAAACCACACTCGCTTAAATTGTATTTTGGCTTCTTCCTGTCATTAATAAACATTATTTGTCCAACTGACAAATTGCGCAATTACGAAGGGTGACTTGGAACCAATCTAGCCTTCACCGTCACCATCACTGCTCAACTCTTCCTCGCTCTCAGTATCACTGTCACTATGTCTTTCTGTTTCACTGTCCTCCTCCTCCTCATCCTCTTGGTTCATGGTGTCAGTAATGTCAACCAGTTTGGTTGGCAGCACATTCTTTCCCAACCATTTTGGCTGAATATGCCCACCTTCAACAGTGCAATACCAGAAAATTTGTCTGGTAGGTCACGTAAATGGTGGAACACTGCATTTCCATCCTCTATCACCAATATTTCATTGGGATATGATGTGACTGTGGCATCCTTGCTGTCACACACCAAGTGGCGTATCCCTTTAGATTTGTCTGTCTTACACAAGAACCCATCAGCCAATGGAAGACTGTACAGAACAGGTGTGAGTTAGAAGCTCATCAGTTTTGGAAGGTCAAGCTTATCACCCAACAACTTCTGAGACTTCACCAGCAACTGGAATGCTCCATTCCCCTGTTGGCTATACTGGACTTCCTTATTAGTTTCTTGCTCTTTTTCATGTTGCCAAACATCTTCAGTTTCAGTTTCTTGATTGGGTCAGAGAACCCAGTTCCTTTCTGCAGTCTCGTTGATAAATGCTTGCGCCCCCTCAAACCCAGCTTCTTCTGCTCGGAGAAGATCATTTTCCATTTCTGGTGATGCAGAGACACGTGACAAAATGCAAACCAGTCTCTTTGTCAGCAGAATCAAATGGATTGACAAAGGTTTCAAATGTATCAACTGTTTTCTCGACACAGCTTTCTCCTCTCTTCACTTCAGTTGGCTGGATGTCCTGGAGGGTTGTTCCTCTGTCTCCATCACATCAGCCATCCCATATGCTGCTTGGAGATACTTTGCTCTCTCCTTGGTTGTCTTACACTACCTCTGATAAGCATCATAGTTTGTCTGTATACCCATCAGTCCAGCTCCAGAACCTCCACCTCTTCGGGATTTAGAATGATGCCTGAATGTCTCTATGGTTTTGTCCACGGGACATCAATTGCCAGGTATAAACGATTGGGCCACGGTGAATGCACCACACTTCAAGACGTCCGTTGCTCCAGGATGGGACAGTGATGGTCACCAAGTGTGTAGAAAAGTACGTCAAGTACCTGGCATAATTGAAACCACCGAAACTGAAGAACAAGTCAGGCATCAAGCACAGGCCCTGAGTATATAGGGGTAGATATTGGTTTTAACAGCCCACACGAGACTGAGCAACAACCATATATGATCCATGTATGAAACCCACAGTTGTGCCCTTTCCAGGTTTGTCTTTTCGAGCACCATCTTTGAACGCTGTGTACTCCATCACATATGAACAAACGTGTGGGTCATTCAGAGCAGTACTTTCAGCATCATGTGAAATTGATGACAAGACACCAAGCATCTGAAGGCGAGCTTTTGACTGCTTTGGCAGAGAACAGAACATCTCAGCTTCATTGCATGAAGCCATGAACTGTGTGAGGAGCAAGCATTCAAGAGATTCCACGATAAGCTCATGGAAACTGATGGCCCTGGAATAGTTTTATGCCATTGAGAATTGAAGAGCAAGGATCCAGTTGATATCAACCCAGCTTCAATGAGAACATCTGAAAGTCCAGTTCCTTCCATCTTCTTCCCAATCATCTTGTGGTATACCGATGCAAGGTGGAATGATCCAATAAGAATGATATGGTCTGTGTATCTCCTCTCTTCAGCCCAGATCAAAGGATATGCCTTCATACAAACACCTAGATCAAATGATGTTATCACATATTTCTGTCCCACCTCACGAGCCACATCCTCAGCATAACAAAGACATTCCTGGACAGTCTCATATTCTGTAATTGGTTTTGAAATGATCGGGTAATAATCTATAGTCATCAGTCGTGATGGACTTGTTGTGAAAGTGTAGTGACACGGACCCACAACAGGGGGCGTAAATGAACGGACAATGAAAGACTCAAATATGAACACTTTACTGTTGTGAAAAGCATAACCAAACACAGTAGATTACAGAATGTGTACAATAGTCAATTAACAAAGGTGACGTGTGGGCAGGCTCGAGGATAGAGGACGTCTGTCCTGAGAAGAACCGGAACCACACGATTTCCTCCGCCACCGAACCTGGAGAATACTGGAGCCGCCAAGTCCCGAAAACCCCAGGTGGCCACCATATCCGCGTGTCAGATCTGGTACTGCTGGCGAAGAGCAGAGACAATCAGATGTGGGTGTGTGAACACCCAGTAACAACAATGGTGGAAATTCCACCTCCACCTCTCATACAGAAAGCTGGCACGTGCAGTAGTATGTGTACTTATCAAAGGTTTGGAGTGAAGACGTCAGTCCAAACCCAGCCTCCAGCTGCAAGCACTCACAAAACCTACTGCAAAAATAGCACAAGCAAACACTGTCTGTGGTAGACAAAACAATGGCTGAGAACAAAGTACCTCCTAAGGTAGACGATATCTCGGCAACGAGGTGGAGATGACGTCCGGTCTTTATGGAGTGGGATGATGAAGTGTAGATGGGTGACAGCTGTCAAGAGATAATGAGTGACAGCTGTCACCCCCAGCTGTGTCCGTGGCGGCAGCGCCCTCTCGTGCCTGAAGCCCGCACTTCAGGCAGGGCACCCTCTGGTGGTGGGCCAGCAGTACCTCCTCTTCTGGCGGCCCACACAACATGACTCTCACCAGTGAGTGAAATGTACCCACCCCATCCTGGTATTGTTTGTATCTTTGTCTTTGATACATGAAGACAGACTCTTGTGGGCAACATAAAACTATTGTGGGCATCATTATACCAGATGTTTAGCTGCAAGGCCCAAGAAGCAGTTTTTGGCCATAAGTGCAAAAATGGTACATTGCGTCATCAATCAATCAATCAATCAATCAATTTTTTTTTATATAGCGCCAAATCACAACAAACAGTTGCCCCAAGGCGCTTTATATTGTAAGGCAAGGCCATACAATAATTATGTAAAACCCCAACGGTCAAAACGACCCCCTGTGAGCAAGCACTTGGCTACAGTGGGAAGGAAAAACTCCCTTTTAACAGGAAGAAACCTCCAGCAGAACCAGGCTCAGGGAGGGGCAGTCTTCTGCTGGGACTGGTTGAGGCTGAGGGAGAGAACCAGGAAAAAGACATGCTGTGGAGGGGAGCAGAGATCGATCACTAATGATTAAATGCAGAGTGGTGCATACAGAGCCAAAAAGAGAAAGAAACAGTGCATCATGGGAACCCCCCAGCAGTCTAAGTCTATAGCAGCATAACTAAGGGATGGTTCAGGGTCACCCGATCCAGCCCTAACTATAAGCTTTAGCAAAAAGGAAAGTTTTAAGCCTAATCTTAAAAGTAGAGAGGGTGTCTGTCTCCCTGATCTGAATTGGGAGCTGGTTCCACAGGAGAGGAGCCTGAAAGCTGAAGGCTCTGCCTCCCAATCTACTCTTACAAACCCTAGGAACTACAAGTAAGCCTGCAGTCTGAGAGCGAAGCGCTCTATTGGGGTGATATGGTACTACGAGGTCCCTAAGATAAGATGGGACCTGATTATTCAAAACCTTATAAGTAAGAAGAAGAATTTTAAATTCTATTCTAGAATTAACAGGAAGCCAATGAAGAGAGGCCAATATGGGTGAGATATGCTCTCTCCTTCTAGTCCCCGTCAGTACTCTAGCTGCAGCATTTTGAATTAACTGAAGGCTTTTTAGGGAACTTTTAGGACAACCTGATAATAATGAATTACAATAGTCCAGCCTGTAAGACAATCCTGCAGTTTAGCTAATTGGTGTGTGTCCTCTGGCTTCATGGATAGATAAAGCTGGGTATCATCTGCGTAACAATGAAAATTTAAGCAATACCGTCTAATAATACTACCTAAGGGAAGCATGTATAAAGTGAATAAAATTGGTCCTAGCACAGAACCTTGTGGAACTCCATAATTGACCGTAGTCTGTGAAGAAGATTCCCCATCTACATGAACAAATTGTAATCTATTAGACAAATATGATTCAAACCACCGCAGCGCAGTGCCTTTAATACCTATGGCATGCTCTAATCTCTGTAATAAAATTTTATGGTCAACAGTATCAAAAGCAGCACTGAGGTCTAACAGAACAAGCACAGAGATGAGTCCACTGTCCGAGGCCATAAGAAGATCATTTGTAACCTTCACTAATGCTGTTTCTGTACTATGATGAATTCTAAAACCTGACTGAAACTCTTCAAATAGACCATTCCTCTGCAGATGATCAGTTAGCTGTTTTACAACTACCCTTTCAAGAATTTTTGAGAGAAAAGGAAGGTTGGAGATTGGCCTATAATTAGCTAAGATATCTGGGTCAAGTGATGGCTTTTTAAGTAATGGTTTAATTACTGCCACCTTAAAAGCCTGTGGTACATAGCCAACTAACAAAGATAGATTGATCATATTTAAGATCGAAGCATTAAATAATGGTAGGGCTTCCTTGAGCAGCCTGGTAGGAATGGGGTCTAATAAACATGTTGATGGTTTGGATGAAGTAACTAATGAAAATAACTCAGACAGAACAATCGGAGAGAATGAGTCTAACCAAATACCGGCATCACTGAAAGCAGCCAAAGATAACGATACGTCTTTGGGATGGTTATGAGTAATTTTTTCTCTAATAGTTAAAATTTTGTTAGCAAAGAAAGTCATGAAGTCATTACTAGTTAAAGTTAATGGAATACTCAGCTCAATAGAGCTCTGACTCTTTGTCAGCCTGGCTACAGTGCTGAAAAGAAACCTGGGGTTGTTCTTATTTTCTTCAATTAGTGATGAGTAGAAAGATGTCCTAGCTTTACGGAGGGCTTTTTTATAGAGCAACAGACTCTTTTTCTAGGCTAAGTGAAGATCTTCTAAATTAGTGAGACGCCATTTCGTCTCCAACTTACGGGTTATCTGCTTTAAGCTACGAGTTTGTGAGTTATACCACGGAGTCAGACACTTCTGATTTAAAGCTCTCTTTTTCAGAGGAGCTACAGCATCCAAAGTTGTCTTCAATGAGGATGTAAAACTATTGACGAGATACTCTATCTCACTTACAGAGTTTAGGTAGCTACTCTGCACTGTGTTGGTATATGGCATTAGAGAACATAAAGAAGGAATCATATCCTTAAACCTAGTTACAGCGCTTTCTGAAAGACTTCTAGTGTAATGAAACTTATTCCCCACTGCTGGGTAGTCCATCAGAGTAAATGTAAATGTTATTAAGAAATGATCAGACAGCAGGGAGTTTTCAGGGAATACTGTTAAGTCTTCTATTTCCATACCATAAGTCAGAACAAGATCTAAGATATGATTAAAGTGGTGGGTGGACTCATTTACTTTTTGAGCAAAGCCAATAGAGTCTAATAATAGATTAAATGCAGTGTTGAGGCTGTCATTCTCAGCATCTGTGTGGATGTTAAAATCGCCCACTATAATTATCTTATCTGAGCTAAGCACTAAGTCAGACAAAAGGTCTGAAAATTCACAGAGAAACTCACAGTAACGACCAGGTGGACGATAGATAATAACAAATAAAACTGGTTTTTGGGACTTCCAATTTGGATGGACAAGACTAAGAGTCAAGCTTTCAAATGAATTAAAGCTCTGTCTGGGTTTTTGATTAATTAATAAGCTGGAATGGAAGATTGCTGCTAATCCTCCGCCCCGGCCCGTGCTACGAGCATTCTGACAGTTAGTGTGACTCGGGGGTGTTGACTCATTTAAACTAACATATTCATCCTGCTGTAACCAGGTTTCTGTAAGGCAGAATAAATCAATATGTTGATCAATTATTATATCATTTACCAACAGGGACTTAGAAGAGAGAGACCTAATGTTTAATAGACCACATTTAACTGTTTTAGTCTGTGGTGCAGTTGAAGGTGCTATATTATTTTTTCTTTTTGAATTTTTATGCTTAAATAGATTTTTGCTGGTTATTGGTAGTCTGGGAGCAGGCACCGTCTCTACGGGGATGGGGTAATGAGGGGATGGCAGGGGGAGAGAAGCTGCAGAGAGGAGTGTAAGACTACAACTCTGCTTCCTGGTCCCAACCCTGGATAGTCACGGTTTGGAGGATTTAAGAAAATTGGCCAGATTTCTAGAAATGAGAGCTGCTCCATCCAAAGTGGGATGGATGCCGTCTCTCCTAACAAGACCAGGTTTTCCCCAGAAGCTTTGCCAATTATCTATGAAGCCCACCTCATTTTTTGGACACCACTCAGACAGCCAGCAATTCAGGGAGAACATGCGGCTAAACATGTCACTCCCGGTCCGGTTGGGGAGGGGCCCAGAGAAAACTACAGAGTCCGACATTGTTTTTGCAAAGTTACACACCGATTTAATGTTAATTTTAGTGACCTCCGATTGGCGTAACCGGGTGTCATTACTGCCGACGTGAATTACAATCTTACCAAATTTACGCTTAGCCTTAGCCAGCAGTTTCAAATTTCCTTCAATGTCGCCTGCTCTGGCCCCCGGAAGACAATTGACTATGGTTGCTGGTGTTGCTAACTTCACATTTCTCAAAACAGAGTCGCCAATAACCAGAGTTTGATCCTCGGCGGGTGTGTCGTCGAGTGGGGAAAAACGGTTAGAAATGTGAACGGGTTGACGGTGTACACGGGGCTTCTGTTTAGAACTACGCTTCCTCCTCACAGTCACCCAGTCGGCCTGCTTTCCCGGCTGCTCGGGATCTGCCAGGGGGGAACTAACGGCGGCTAAGCTACCTTGGTCCGCACCGACTACAGGGGCCTGGCTAGCTGTAGAATTTTCCACAGTGCGGAGCCGAGTCTCCAATTCGCCCAGCCTGGCCTCCAAAGCTATGAATAAGCTACACTTATTACAAGTACCGTTACTGCTAAAGGAGGCCGAGGAATAACTAAACATTTCACACCCAGAGCAGAAAAGTGTGGGAGAGACAGGAGAAGCCACCATGCTAAATCGGCTAAGAGCTAGTAGCTGCGCTAAGCTAGCGGATTCCTAAAAACACGCAAAGTGAATAATGTGTAAATAATTTAGAGGTGATTCAGCAGAAGGAGTGCTTTAGTTAAGGCACGTAAAGATTACACTGGGAAACAAATCGTAATCTAGATAACTAGATCAATCTAACTGCGCAGATTAAACAGCTAACAGATACCGAAAAACACCGCTGTGCTCCGGAACAGGAAGTGATACAATACCGCAGTGAGAGCCAACCACCAGTAGAGGCCAGTAGACCACAAGAAGCGGTGTAAAGGGGTTAATCTCTGAAACTGTGGCAGCCCTGTGGAATTCTTTACAGTCAAAAACATTCTTGGTGCCTACCTTAAAACTTCTGAAAATTTGGTTGACAAAGCTCCAAGCGGTTTGGCCACAGCAGCATTTTAAATTGGTAAGGTGGTAAATTTAGACTTCCTTTGAGTACACGTGACCTTTTGGCCTATATTTACATAACCAATGACATAACTGACATTTAATCAATACCACAAGTTAGGGGACCTCACGACCTTTCAAATGACACCTAATTTACTGAGATATTAAAATGATAACTGTCTGGTCTGATCAACTTAATTTCCTGTACCCCTAAATTTTCAGTCTGTTCATTCAGTGGGGTCACAATAGATATTTGGCTAAAATGCATATTTTGTACCACTTTATTTAATGTTCACATCATTTTTTTCTGATGCAGTAGGCTTACATACATAACTTACCAAAGAAGTCAAGCTGTGGAGGGGGTGCATGTGGACTCTGAGTAGCCCATATTATGTTCCACTCACCTGCAGATTCTGTTTAGTTTTGTTCACCTTTTGTTATTAGTTGCCACATGACCCTGTTCCTTGTTTGTCAGTCAGTGTCGGTTCTTTGTTAATGTTTCCCTCTGTGTTCTCTGGTTCTCTTTTGCTCCATAAGAAGTCCTCTGTGAGTATGTTCCAAGACTCTGTGTGTTTTGTAGTCCCCCAGGTAATGATTAAGTGACATTTTGGTTTGTTTTAGGATTGTGTTTTCTGGAGCTGTGTGGCTTCTTGTAGGAACTGGGTCACGGGCCCATTTGAGACTGTTTTGGTTTTGTGTGGATTTTTTGAGAGAACAAAATAAATCACCTTTGTTTTTGGCATCATATCCTCCCGGGTTTTCTTCCTGCATTTGTTGGGGTTCATCTGGACTTTGTACCAATCCTAACATATTTACACCCAAACGAAACAGAGTCTTGCAGCTAGCTACCAGCCTGTGACGTCGCCACTCACCATGCTAACGTCCACGAATAAGTTCAGAGGCGTTATTAGGTTTCAAAAACGGCGTTTTTGGTTTTGGAAGTGTTTATTTCTCTTTAGATTTTACATAATACAGTGTATGAGAGACATGCATATAAACACAAAGCGGTTTTGAAGAGACCAGCCACTGACGTCACGGTGCAGCTCTACTCTGACTGGCTGTCATCCATCAACAGATTCAAACAGAATGTGACTTTTTAGCCTTTTAAAATATGTCAAGGTTAGTCATCTTTGAACTTGTCCAAGGTCTGTGTCCCAAGAATGGCTCCTGTGAATTTGAAGACTGTGGCAGTAACAGGACGGACAGACAGACAGACAGACACCAGGACTTTGTAATACCCGATGGCCATATGTTGGCCTCGGGTAAAAATGACATAATTAACAGGAAATCAAAGGGGTGAGTTCTTCTTCTAAAAACTTTTGAGGTCTAAGGTTCTAAACACATTCTGGACTCACACACCAGTCCAACTCATTATAGAAACTTTGCTTAATTGATTATCCCCTTTGAAAAAATGTCAGCTACCTATTTTATAAACACTACTTAATCTAGAGCCCGTGGATCCCCACAGACAACACACTCATATCTAAATATTTAAATTTGATAAAAGGGCTTAAAAACTTCTGATTTATTATGAAGCAGCTGTTTGATGCCGATTTCAGAAAAGCTTCATGAACTGACCCTGCTCATATCTGCTGGCCCCACCCCTTTGTTCATGACGTCACACGGTCCAAACTGTCCTTCACAGGAGGATGATAAGCAGCACTGATCCCGCTCACTGACCGTCTGATCTCCACGCTGACGATAACATGAAGCCCCATCTGTGCCTCATCCTGATTCCACTGCTCCTGGACCAGGACTCGGACACTGCGTCTGGATTCCCTGTTTCTCTACAGACCCAAACAAGGTCAGATTTAGCATCACAGTCAGGACTGAGCGTGTGACTGAACTCAGAGACACGTGTGGCTGGAGTTGGTCCTCAGAGGAATCAAGACCTTATTTCTGAAAAGTATCTCACGCACATATAGTGGTGGGCACAGTTCCGATAATCCAATAATGATTGAAGATAATGTTTTCATTATCAGATTATCTTTTTAGATAACTTTAGACTTTAGATAACTTTAGATAACTTTAGATAACTTTTTTCTAACTTAATTTACAAAAACTCTCGATGGGAGTACAGAACCCGGGAGAGGTCACTTAAAGTGATATTTTTTCTGGCCATGATCATTTGTGCACATGTTTTCCTTTAATTGAGTCCACGAATTAATAAAATGTGCTGTCAAATTAATAAAATGTGCACACGTTTTCCTGTCCATGATAATTCGTGCGCACGCTTTTCTTTAATTGAGCCCTCGAATTAATAAAACGTGTGCATGTTTTCCTTTTGTTCAAAATGAACTTCATACACTGTCTGCTGGTTTGTTGGCTAATAGCCAACATTTATATGTCAAGACAATATTGAGTGCACGTTTTACAAATTGTGGCCACGTTTAAGGAGATCGTGCCCTTGTTTTACTGAAACGATGCTTAAAACGAGCGTACAATAAAATAAAACGTGTGTGCACAATATAATAAAACGTGCGCACAACATCATAAAACGTGCACACAATATAATAAAACGTGCACACAATATAATAAAATGTGTGCACAATATAATAAAACGTGCGCACAATATAATAAAATGTGTGCACAATATAATAAAATGTGAGCACATCATAAAACGTGCGCACAATATAATAAAACGTGCGCACAATATAATAAAATGTGAGCACATCATAAAATGTGCGCACAATATAATAAAACGTGCACACAATATAATAAAATGTGTGCACAATATAATAAAACGTGCACACAATATAATAAAATGTGTGCACAATATAATAAAACGTGAGCACATCATAAAACGTGAGCACAT